>NW_027207140.1:0-28872 GCF_032191515.1 Phaenicophaeus curvirostris
GGTAAAAGCAATCAGCATTCAAATATACAAGATATATACATGCATATAAGATAGGCACTTCACATATCAGAGCAACAAAGAAACAAAAATTACCTCCCTTGACATATTATATCAATACACAAAGGAGTATATCAGCTTTGGACCCAAGAATGCACAGCCATACTGCTATACTCTCTGCCCTTCAGCAGGACTAATTTGTTTGGCCTCTTCGATATGTGACATGGCTAGACAGTTTCCATTGCAAAACAAGGAAAATCATTTCCTGTTCCAAAATATTTCCATGATGGAAGTATAGATTTATTTCTCCCTAAAAGCAGTAGTTTTCTAACATAAATAATCTAAGCCTAAAACATGACAATGACTCATTGCTGGCATCCACATAAGGATTTTTTGTCAGTTAGAGGTAGAGCACTTTTTGATTGCGCCATTATAATTGTTTGAGAATTAGAAAGTTTCATCAGGTCCCCAGTGTAGAGTACAGATACTGCTACAACATTGGATAAATAAAAGATCCATCCCTATCCTCAACTCATACCAACCCCTCTTGCTGAGAACTTTCTTCCCAATGTTGCCTTTGCAGACTGTATCTTCATTAGCAACCAGTGTAGTCCAATAGCAATGGATGCATGGTGTGGAATAGTTGGTACAGAGGACCTCATCACCACACTGCACATGATTCAGGGGAAGTTTACTCTCAAATTGCTCTGGTGTGGTCCTGTACATGGAGCATCCATTAGTAGTTGGAGTGCACTAGGAGAGCTACTGGAGTATATCTTGTTGTTTAGTTTTACTTGAAAGGAGTCCACTGTGAGACCACAAAACCAGCCAACAAGTATGGGGAAATTCCTTTAAAAGTGCATGTCTAACCTTAACCAAAATATTTATGTTGGCCAACCATGGAGAATCACCACAAGAACAAGCTGTGACCTATGTAGGATTGTACAATCTAAGAGGATAAACTCAAATGCTAAAGGTTCTCTCAGGAAAACAGGGAATGAACAAGAACATTGTCTTGTTCAATTGAAGGATTACACTAGAAAAAGCATAGAAAATATCAGTGATTTTGAGACATAAATGAATAACACATTGGCCGATAGACTGTAAAATAGAGCTCCAATTCCTGAACTCTATAAAAAAATTAAATCACTCTAATAATATGCTCAAAACACTGCGTAACTTACCACCAGCAGCTCTAGCAGAGGATAGATGTATAGCTCTGTTTTACTACAGTATACTATTCCTTTTGAGTCCAGCCCTCTGTTATTGAAAGATGTGGAGATAGCATCCTGGGAAAAATCAGAATATCCCTCAGCTCTTTTTTTCCTGTAATTGTCACTGCTTTTGTGGTTAAAGTCTGACAAATTAAAAATGATAGCTTTGATCATCTACCTAAGGCTTTTTGCTTGCCTGGTTATGTCAGGCAAGAGTATGCTATTTTTCTCATGATTCTAGATTAGGACTCCTTCATTTATGATCATAAATAAAATCAAGAAATCTTTTAGAAAGATGCTTTTATGTTCTAATTTTGTATTTTCTAGTTATATTTCGTGCATATTGACTATAATTACAGTTTACAGTTCATCAAAACAGCAGTGCTGCTACACATAATAGAAGACAACATTTTCAGTCATGGATAGCTGTTAAATTCACACTCACTTTACATAGTGTTTACTGAACTTTATTTTCAAAGTTTGCTCCGTGCTTTAGTAGTTTTGTCCACCTTAGCTTAAACAAGGAATTAGCAATTTGGGGTTTGTCACTATAGCATGAAATATTTAGGTCTGCTTACTTATATTTACATTAAGACAAGTGATTCTTCCAATTTGATTGCATTTTATTGGAAAATCCACATTTGATTATGTTAAAAAATGGCATAACTCAAAGGTTCAAAGCTCCTGTCCTTTCCACAGTTTTAAAAACAAGACATTTCTTAAAAGAGTGGGAAAAGAAAAACAAAGTAGGACAACAGCACTGCTTCAGATCATTATTATCCAGACACTTAGCTGCTTAGAGCAGGTGGAGCTTCACTTGATTCAGCAAAGGTATATGCCCTTGCACTGCTTTAGGATGCAGTCAGGATTATGCAACATGCCTCATTCCCCCAAAACTCTATTTTGCATTTTGCTGTAGCTACTTGAAAACTGGCTGGTAGAAATGTTTTGCATTGCAATGTCTGTTTAATATCCGTTGATCTATTTTAACAAACTTTTTAAACTGTTTCCAGATCTCTCTATTTTTATTTTTTATAAGGTTATGCAAAAAGCAATTAAATAAAACCCCAATACAATAGTCTTACATAAACACATGTGTTTTGCTCAGAACAAGAACTCTGGAGAGATAATTAACTCAAATTGCAGTGGTTTTGTCCAAATGTTCTGCAGTTACTGACAATTTACCCACTTTTAGCTACCTTATAATTATAAATGGTCTATATGCCAGACCACTGTGTCATTTTTCTATTGGCTAGTAAGAAATAAAAGCTCAAGCTGTAGTCTGCCTTCCATCTTTATACCGTATTGTACCATCTCCATGGTTGCTATTAGAAATGAGAGAAAAGGATAATTGTAACCAGTCAAGCCCCTTCAGTCAAAATGCTGGTAATTTGTAAATTCCATTGACAGCTACTAATAGCAACAAAGGTTTACCTGCACTCGCATGCCTTACTACAACAAATCCCTTACACACAACAACCATTATAGTCACATCTGGATAACTATTCATAATGACAGTAAACTTTTTTAATTTTTTTTAAACGGTTTCATTATTATGATATAATAGTTCATAGTGTAACTCAGCTTCAGAACATGATAGTATTTTCTTTCCCATGTACCTGACCATTGTTGTTATGACAATGCTACCCTAGAACATGGTCTTAAGAGTCTGCTCATCGTGGTTGGTGATCTGGTAAAATAAGCAGTGTTTTATTTTTTAGCACATTTTTTGGTCAAGTTAAGGTTGTGTGGTACCTATCAGTCTCTAAGACAAAAGCATTATTCATCTTGTTGGCGAGTTACACTTCTTGTTTTAAAGTTATGGATTTGTTGTAGAAGATATTTCTTTTGGGTTGAATGCTGCTTCCTGGTCGTAGCCTAACTTTTCTGAGCAGAAAGTAAGGTTCATGTTACTTTTACATGTATATTAGATGAGTACCTCAGTCTTAGATCTGTGTGAATGGCCAGAAAAATGTTTTTATTTTTGAGGAAGTAATTGAGTTTCCAAGATGGCAACATGAGCATTATATAGCTATCACTGAATATCAAAAGAAAGAAAAGGCAAAACCATCTAATATGAACTTCAGTGTCCCTTCTTCTTTCCTGTATTTTAGGTCTGACAGTTACTATGTAAAACCTCTACTGATGACAACTTTCTGTCTTTCCTTTTCTCTGTTTCTAAAGAGGCAAAGAAAATCATTCCAGAGAAAAGACTATTCTATGAATATAGGTTGATTTTAACAATGATGAACTGTCAGTGTTTCATGAGACCGTGTAAGCCACGTATTCCAGCATGTAAGAGTCCTTTGCAGACCAATTTTCCCTTGCACTTTTTGGGTTCTCTTTTTTTAATGAGCCTGGAGGGCTAACGGAATAACTTTTTCAAGACTGTTCAGACTCAGAGGGTCATGATCAGATCCCAGTTAGCCAGACAAATATGAAAATTGTTATGTAAGAAGTCTTAAAACAAAACTTTTTGAAAGTAATATTATGTTAAGCCTCCCTACCCTCCAGCAGACCGACACTTCCTTACAGCTTAGTGTCATCTGCAAACTTGCTATGGGTTCACTCAATGCCTACATCCAGGTTATTGATAAAGACATTGAACAGGGCAGGATCCAGCACTGAGCCTTCTATGATAAAGTGACCTGCCTACTGGATGAGGGAAAGGCTGTACTTGGACTTCAGTAAAGCCTTTGACACAGTTCCTCACAGCATTCTGCTTCAGAAACTGTCAGCCTCTGGCCTGGACAGGCGCACACTCTCCTGGGTGGAAAACTGGTTGGATGGCCGGGCCCAGAAAGTGGTGGGAAATGGTGTGAAATCCAGCTGGAGGCTAGTGACAAGTGGGGTTCCCCAGGGCTCAGTGCTGGGTCCAGCCCTGGTCAATGTCTTTATCAATGACCTGGATGAAGGCATTGAGTTTGCAGATGACACTAAGCTGGGTGGAAGTGTGGATCTGCTGGAGGGTAGGGAGGCTCTGCAAAGGGATCTGAACAGGCTGGACCACTGGGCAGAGTCCAATGGGATGAGTTTAACAAGGCCAAATGCCGGGTCCTGCACTTGGGGCACAACAACCCTGTGCAGTGCTACAGACTAGGAGAAGTCTGTCTAGAAAGCTGCCTGGAGGAGAGGGACCTGGGGGTGTTGGTTGACAGCCGACTGAACATGAGCCAGCAGTGTGCCCAGGTGGCCAAGAAGGCCAATGGCATCTTGGCTTGTATCAGAAATGGTATGACCAGCAGGTCCAGGGAGGTCATTCTCCCTCTGTACTTGGTACTTGTGAGACGGCTCCTTGAATACTGTGTTCAGTTCTGGCCCCTCACCACAAGAAGGATGTTGAGGCTCTGGACCGTGTCCAGAGAAGATTGACGAAGCTGGTGAAGGGGCTGGAGAACAGGTCTTACGAGGAGCGGCTGAGAGAGCTGGGGTTATTTAGCTTAGAGAAGAGAAGGCTGAGGGGAGACCTTATTGCTGTCTATAACACCTGAAAGGAGGTTGTGGAGAGGAGGGACCTGGCCTCTTCTCCCAAGTGACAGGGGACAGGACAAGAGGGAATGGCCTCAAGCTCCGCCAGGGGAGGTTTAGGCATTTTTCATGGAAAGGGTCACTGGGCACTGGAACAGGCTGCCCAGGGAGGTGGTTGAGCCACCTTCCCTGGAGGAATTTACAAGACAGATGGATGAGGTGCTGAGGGTCACGGTTTAATGGTTGATAGGAATGATTGGACTCAATGATCCTGTGGGTCTTCTTCCAACCTAGTGATTCTGTGATTCGTGCAGTATAATTAGAATGCATACCAATGCAATACAGTTGTTTTGATAAACAACAACAACAAAAAAACCCACCCTACTTCTATTTTGAATCCATGCAGACCGATAGCCTGAATAACTAGCCTGATATCTGGAAAGGTTCCTTTGATATAACAAAACTCCTGCTGATGTTGTGGATTAATAGTCCCACTCTAAGCAACTTCATTTCCTTTAGATAGATTTTGGCTCCATTTGCCTGGTTTAAAAAGTATTTTGGCCATTTTAAATTATACTATATGTACTTAATCACCTCTCAGTTGAATAGTTACCACTTAAGCAAAGATCCCATCAATATGAACAAAGGTTATTAGATCAAACTATAATTAGTGGCCATAAAAATGTATCCCAGCCATAAATTCATACACTATGAGCACATAAACTTTAGGAAATATTTCAAGTTCAGTCCAAACCTATTACAATACCAGAAATAAAAAAGGGTTCAGTCTAGTGAGGTATTTATTAATCCAAATGATGAACTCATTCCACATATATAAAACTTAATATTTGTCTTTTAAGTTATGTCACTTTCTGGGCTTGCTATTAAGGAAATCAACAACAAAAAAAAAAACCTCACCCTTTAGATAAGAAAAGTATCTACGTATTAGACATATATAAGAAATGCAGCTTCCTTAATAGCAATGATGAGAATTCAGTGAAAAAAAACCCCACACTATGCTATTTACTTTTTCATAATAGCCAAAAAACCTGCAACTTGCAGGTAAGGAATGTGAGAAACTTAACGTTGATAGTAGAATCTTCTGGTGCTAGTTGGATGTAAAGTCCTCAATTCCCACTTTCCTTCCCTGTGAAAGATATAGTATTATAAACCTCCAGAAGAATGTTGGAAAGCTAGAGATCCTCCTCACACACTTCTGAACATGCGAGAAGAAAGACAAATTTTAATGAGGAAAAAATATTGACCCCAGTCAGTAAAGTTGCTTTAATAGAATTAGTCTAGGGGTCCCATTAACTGCAATGAGGTCATTCCCTCCCTGGATTTTGAAGACAAACAGTAGAGCAACCTGTTATTAAAAGCAAAACCACTGCCAAATATCAAAAATACGGTGGAAAGATAAAAAGCAGGGAAGGAGACACAAGGCAACCTTCAAAAAAGTCAGTGTGAGGGATAACACGGAGAGAACAAGGTAGCCCAGTCTCTGGAATATGTTCAGTCACTAGTGTCTTAAACTTGATTGAGATGAAACGACTGACTTTGTGACAGAAAAGATGGGAGAAGTGTTGTATGATCTTTTCTGTTAGGACTGAAGAGAGAAAACCCAGTAATGAACACAAATGAACAGCAGGAAGAGAAGGGAATGATCCAGGATGCGATCTCACAATCACCAAGGCGAATGTAATTTCTTCCTTAAAATATGGGTGTGAAGATGTCTGACGATTTTTGTATATAGAAATATAGCTAAATATAATGAGGAAATGCTACCTTCTTCCTTGGGGAAGGAGCTTAGGATAGTAAACATGGGTAAATTAGAGCTTGTTGCAGTAGATAGGATGGTGTAAGCCTCAAAGATATCATCAGTGGGTTTGACCTTGTTTTGGAGTATGACAATAAGATTTGAAACAGACATCTAAATTCTTCAAATTATGCATACATCTGTAATGTTGTCTGAAAGCTCCACTTTTGTGGAGAATATTTCTGCAATATGGTACAAACACTGGCCAACCTGTCATTCTGCAGATCTGTGCCCTTGGTCCGAATCCTCTTGTTTAACCTTAATTGTGCTTTTAGGTTTCTTTAATTCTTTCTCTTGGGAAAAGAAACAAAAAAGCCCTGTGGTAGCTCAGTCTTGCTGTAATGAAACCTTCTGAGAAAAGAACTGACCTTCTGCTGAACTCAGATAACAAGCAGCTTATGCCTACAGCAGACAGCTCATGTCCTTTAGAGAAAGGAGACAGACAAACAAAGTTGCATCAGCAATTGCACTGGCTATTCTTCTATCTATTTTTCATGAAATGAACCCATAACCCAGTTCAAAATCTAGACAGAGGCATCAGAAATACATAATATAGTAGTTGGGTCATAAAACAAAAAAAGGAAGACAAGAAAATAAGTTTTTGATTCACCCAGTAATACTTATATGGACTATGTTGTCCTTTGTCCTTCCACATATTTTCCATTTCATACATTGGCAAAATCATCTCAAGTAAATACAATCAATTGACTTGGATACATCCTAGCCTGCTCTCATTCCTCACAGTGGAAAGAATTGATGTTTGTCTGTTAGTGGATGAGAAGGCAGTACAGCCAACCTGTCTTCAGTATCATAAGCAAATAATCCTATCTTCCTAATATATTTCACAAACATCTAAGTCTGAAGTGTTGCTTCCACATACGTACCCAGGAGTTGTCAGATCTTTATAAAAAATACATGGCTATATTAAGTGTCAGGTTAGATCTGGTTTCCTGGTACAAGAAGTATCTATGAGGTAGTTCTCCTAACAGCAGAGGTTTTTATCTATACAACTTTTTCTTCTAAGATTTTAGAACAACAAATCAATGAAAATAGAGTTTCTTGTACATCACAGAGACAGCAAATGACTGGGGCGTCAGAAGACTTCTCTGGACCTGAAGAGGTTGTGCAGAAAGAGCGAGTTTTAGATAGACCAAATAGAAAAGAACAGAATAGGTCTCTCCATACAAATTCTGTGCTTTAGATACATGTTATCTAATGCAGGATGATTTAAAATATTTTTAACACTAATTCACAATAACAACAATAAAAGGTTCAGCCATAAGAAGGAGTAATTAGAAGAATTTCTGAAAATGTTAAAATAATTTCATTTCAGCATTGTTCAAAGTGGAATGTTTAATTTTATTACAGTAAAATTTTTCCTTTTAAAATCAGCAAACCAAAGCTCTTTTTTTTAGATTTTGACACAGATTTTTTTTTATCTTGCAAAAATATTTCAAGACAATAACATTCCATATCAAGAAATTAAGTATCCTCTGCATTTATCCAAAGTAGTTTTGTTGGCAGTGTAGCAGCTTTTTTATAACAAAGCTTTAGGAAAAAAAGTTCCAGTTCAAGAGATCATCTATTTTTCTTAATTTCGTTTTAGCTACTGAATAAAAAATCATAGAATCATAGAATAGTTTTGGTTGGAAGGGACATTAAAGATCATCTAGTCCAAACCCCCTGCCATGGGGGGCACACGTCCCACTAGACTAGGCTGCACAAGGCCCCATCCAACCTGGCCTTGAACACTTCCAGGGATTGGAGCATCCACAACTTCCCTAGGCAACCTGTTCCAGTGCCTCACCACTTTCATGGTGAAGAAATTCTTCCTAATGTCTAGTCTAAATCTGCCCATATCCATTCCCCCTTGTCCTATCGCCACAAGCCTTTATGAACAGTCCCTTTCCAGCTTTCTTGTAGGCTCCTTTCAGGTACTAGAAGGTCGCTATAAGATCTTGGAGCCTTCTCTTCTCCAGGCTGAATAAGCCCAACTCTCTCAGCCTGCCCTCATGTAGGAGGTGCTCCAGCCCTCTGATCATCTTTGTAGCCCTCCTCTGGACTCGTTCCAACAGTTCCATATCCTCCTTATGGTGAGGATTCCAGAACTCCAGGTGGGGTCTCACAAGAGAGAAATAGAGGTGTAGAATCACCTCCCTCGACTTGCTGGCCACGCTTCTTTTGATGCAGCCCAGGATACAGTTGGCCTTCTGGGCTGCGAGCGCACATTGCCAGATTATGTCGAGCTTCTCATTGACCAGCACCCCCAACTCCTCCTCTGCAGGGCAGCTCTCAGTCACATCATCCCCCATCCTGTACTGAAATTGGGGATTTCCCTGACACAGGTGTAGGACATTGCACTTGAGCTTGTTGAACCTCGTGAGGTTCTCACAGGCCCACTTCTCCAGCCTGTCCAGGTCCCTTGAATAACAGTCCGTCCTTCCTGTGTGGCAACTACACCACTCAGCTTGGTGTCATCTGCAGACTTGCTGAGGGTGCCCTCAATCTTGCTGTCAATATCATTGATGAAGATATTAAACAGCACCGGTCCCAGTGCGGACCCCTGAGGGACAACACTTGTCACAGATCTCCATCTGGACGTCGAGCTGTTGACCATTATTCTCTGAATACAACCATCCAACCAATTTCCTACCTACTAGATAAGAAAAAAAAATGGATTATCCGCTTAGCACTAAGCCTAAAATTATTTAAAAATTCAGGTAGAAACACATATATATTTGTTAACAAGAACTCTTCTTAATAACATTTTTAAGCTTGGTAATACAGAGTGTATAAAAAAAAGTTTAAGGCATTCTTTAATAATGGAGATAGAGAATTTTTCATATTAAAAATTGGGTTGCATCTTTGCTGCAGCTTAAGGAAACTGATACTTCATGTTTATTTATGATATGTCAAATCTCAGGTGTATTAAATTTTGGGAGCTGGCAGATTATTTGGATGCTGAAGACCAGGTAAAATTTAGTAAGTTAACATCAATAATGTATTATCACAGCTGGGTGTTATAATGATATTGAATTAATGATTTAAGACTGGTATTGTGATGAATATTGATGTTTCTGTTAAAAAATCTAACTTCAATAGTTCAGTTTATTTATTTTGGGAGACAGCTACCTACAAAACTCTAGTTTTTAAATCAAAGAGTTTTATTTAGTCATTTTACATTCAGTCATGCCACCTCCTTGTATTCCAGAACCCTGTAATACAGAATATGAATAGATTTGTGTTTAACTTCTTAAAACTAATGGTAAGAACCTTCTCTATTGCAATATCATGTTGAAACCCTAGAGCACAAGGTCCAGTTGTGCCTGGCCTCAACATCCATATTAGAAGACAGCTCATTAGCAGGAGGTGTTGGAGCATATTGGTGAAACTAACCAACGATCATGACCTAGTATTGCAAAAATAACAATCAGGAGAGAAACTGGAAAAAGCTCAGCTTTTTAAAAAGGTTGTAAAAAATAAAGCTAACTAGCACACACATTCAGATCCACATGAATGTTCTTTTTCCTACATATCCTAAAACTAAACCAAGAAAGCATGGGATCCTATAAGCACAATACTACAGTGGACAAAAAAAAATCACGCAATGCTACCTACGAGCTGATTTATTAAGATGCAATCTACTGTTCAAGCTCGCTCTTTGTCACAGTGATCTATGATGGAGTCAGTGGCACAGATCCCATACTTTGCTCTTTATTCTATATAAACCCTCTCAAACCCAATGAGACAGGAAGGTTCTACATTTGCCAAACACAGAATTGCAGACTGGGAACACAACTGAGGCCAAGTAGTATTTGAGCATATTGAGACACGGTAGAGTCAGAGATTTATTCTTCAGTAGTAAAAGGAGTAAGAATTGAGAGAAGGAGGTTAATGGGTGGACCATGAACATTTGTCTGTTCTGCTGAACGCTTCTTTATTTGTCTAAATTTTGTTACACTTTTTATCCACTATGACCAAGGAAGGAACAGGACTCAAGCCATAAGGAAAACCACACATTCCTTTTTAATTAATGAATCTTCTCATGATTAAAATATGTTAAACACTCAATAACCAGGGATGTTATTTAGATAATTATTATAGATTTATGAAACAGAGGTTATTGAAAATGAACACTTAGCTGCTAAAATTAATTCCACAGCATTTATGCTTCTTGCATTAACAAAATGTGTGTCTTGTATTTGGATTTCAGTATGCATTTACAGATGTGAAGTGAGGACATTCATGATTTATTTATATTCAATTAAGTACGTGCTATGAAAGAAGAGATGTCTTTCTCTCTATAAAAATGTTAGCAAACAAAGACGAACTTACAGGAATAAAAAAACTTTTGCAGTCACAATTTGCTCCACATCCAGTATGTATCATAGAACTGAAGCAATTTACCTACAAAACCAGAGGTATGAATCAAGCCAATCTGCCCATGGTTACCATTCCAGAGGCTTTCCCATAGGATGGAAGCCAATTTGAATTCACTACATGTTTATCGGCCTACATATATGTTCAAGACTTACTATCATCTAAGGAAGTTTTAGGCTAGATGAGGGACAAACATGACAATGCATCCACTTTATTCTGATTCAAAGAAGCCCAGATATCTTAAATATCAACAAAAGAAGGAAAAGGGAAAGTTTGTGATGGATTGCCACTAAACTGTAGAACTATAGTAATACAATAGGTAACAGAAGCAGCAATGTAGATATATTAAGTATGAGATCGTGCTTTTCAGGCTAAAGGCAAAAAACTTTCTAAGCATAGAAGAGTGGTTGGCCAGAGATTTATCAAGTCATACAAAACCTATTAAAACATCAAAATTAGACTATGTGAGAAATTGATAGTGGTGGCAACAAAGAAAAAAAAGAATGAAAACTTTATATTTGGGGTACTTTTCCAAATTACTGACCACCCTCTGCCTCAGAACAGCTTCAAAATACATTCCAAAGAAAAACATATTATCAGTTTCACTAAAATTTAAATCTTCTAAGCCACAGCAACAACAGTGATCTACATTTTATGTTTTAATGGAATTTAGATTTGCCCGGGTCACTGGTAAGAATTATTGAATATTAATAAACCTTTCTTCATTATATAAATTGCATCATGTTTTCCTGTCTTTTTTTTTAAAACAAACCCCACATCGTGAGCTTGAAAGCATATGCCTTCTAGCCATGTAGAAAAGTTATCTAGCTTCAGCTGAGAGAAAGGAAATTGTTAGATTGAAGTTAACTTAAGCTGCAATAGTCACTATATATGTCCTATATAAATACTATTTCTTTCCCCTCCCATAGCTCTTAATAGGTGATACCATATTTGTCATCTATTGAAATACCTGCTGATTTTTGTCTCCTTTGTGCACATTTATTCCCCGTTAGCCAGAGAAAACTCTGTCTCAGTATTTGAATGCTAAATACTCTGTTTTACTATCTGACACTAACAGAACATGAAGGAGCTGGTTAAGATACATACTGGAGACATTGGATAGTGAGTCACACACAAGACATACTCATAGCAGTCACAGACGCTCAGATTTTGGGTGTACTGACACTACAATGGAGAGTTGCACAGGCCACTGTGTTACAGATAAATGCACATCGTGCAGCAAAGCACCATGTGGATTTGCCAGCTCAGGTGTGGAAGAAAAACGTTTTTATGAAATTGGTTACCCAGTTTGAGAGTATTTCTATTTGTCCTCTGGTGTTTGTATAGCTGGCTTGCACAGCTCAGCATGCCTGTGGAAACATGACCTCTTTCCATACTATTTGCTGCTGAATGAAAGTTCAGCTGTATCCTCACACCATTTCATTTCTTTACAGTCTTATCAGCCCTTCATTTGGAGCCTTCAGTGTTTCTGTTATTTAATATTCTTTACTATCCGACTCTCCCTTCTCTTACCCTGGCCTGTTTATTAAGCAGTAAACATGCTACATAAAAGGCTTCTTATGAAGATGATCTGCAAGGGCAGAAGTGGTTAAACAACAGTAAAGCATTGCCTCATCAGAGCTCTTTAAGGCTACAACTGGTAGCAGAGCTCAACAGTTATGCGTTGTAATACATAAAATCTAGTAGATACACTAGTTTTTAAAGCAGATGGGGAAGAAACACAAGGAGCAATTTTAGATGTAAGTTTGGATGTAACGAGATCTTTCTACTGTGTGGCTTTCAAGATGCATACGATATATCTAATAGCAGACAAGTCTGCTGTGTTCTTGGCCAGTGCAGTGAATTTGCTGAGAGTTAGATAGGTAGCTGACAAACACTTGAGCACAGCCTTTTGTCTCCCAGCAACACTTTATGTTATCTGCCATCCTGCCTTACTACATCATAACTTATTATTGTATTAGAAACCAATGAAATAATCATGGCCACAAAAATATTTATTGTAATACAAATTGCAGACAGCTAAGCATCTCAAAATGTAAAATCTGGTGAGAGAACTGAAATCCTTTCCATGTTTCATTTTATTAAATTGATGTAGTAGGAGACACACATAGTTTTCTCTCTTAATATTCTGTTCTGCTTTGTTGAGGTCAATTCTGTAGGCTAAAGGAAGAATTTAAGCACCGAGAATATATGATTTTTAAAATCATTGTAAGGTCTTAGCTGTTTTAAAAAAATAGTTTACGACTTTTGTTTATTTATTTAATGAGGGAATTTTTCTTACATATGCCAGGCAGAAAATCACATAAAAGCATTATTGAAACTGCAGGATGAATCACTTAAAAATCAGGAAAATTTGTCCTTAGCGTGTATGTCCCTTAAAAGTATGCCCCTCTACCTGTGATTTACAGTCTCTAGATTTATAGGTCATGTGTTTTTTTTCTTTGAGGCCCCTTCTTTCAGCCAAAGAATTCAAAAACAAGCAAATAGAATTTTCTATCCAGTGTTTGCAGCAATATGCAGCAATAAAAATTTCTATGCGGGAAAAAAGCCCCACGAATGGTAGTTTGCCCACCTCTATTTAACAAAGCTTGAACTCTGCCTATATGATTTTCATTAAAGGGCTTTACCAGTTTATCTCCCTGTCACACATACAATTACACACATTTATGGTTTTGATGGCTTGAGGAGTGGTCCCATAATCATGGATGGATGTGACCTGTGCCATATTGCTGTTTCCCTTTTTGGTATTTCAGGACATCATTTACAAACTGAAAACTGCTTTTAATAAGGAATTTGACATAGTTGCACAACAAAAGGAGCAGGAGATAGAACGAGTGAAAGAAAGAAACCTGAGGATCCGAGAAATCTTGGAACAACTTGATCTGCAGTTGGAAGTGTGGGAGCCAGCTCTTACAGATGATGAGATACCAGAGCGAGCACTCACAGTTCAGGATTCAGAGGTGTTTGAAAAATGAATCTTTCTCTTTCACCTACTCAAATATATTTATTTAATTCCTGTCATTGCCAGACATTGAAAAGCTGAAAACAGATGTGTCTGTGTACTTAAAATCATCTTTTTGTCTCTTTTGCTTCCCTTCACTCTTTAGGGAGAAAACTTATAATAAGTCAATCCAAAATGAATAAGATGTATACAATCTTAATTCGTTGATGTTAAGTTTTTAATTGGCTATAAATTAGGTAGATATTCCCCCTGTTCCTGAGTGTAAGATTCAAGCCAGGCTTGGAGGGTTTACTTCCATAGATAAGGGTTTCTCTGTTTATTCTGAGCACCATTTTGAGACTAAGTAGTTTTAGACTAAGTGTGTGGGTACTAAACCGTGCTTAGTACTGTAATTATAAATTGAAATGATAATTTATAAAGAAGCACCATGCTTCTTATACAATATATTCCACCAATCTCATGCTCTTTTGGTCAGTCTTTCCCAATTCTCTCTGTTCTCTCACCAGTTCGTGTTATTCACTGTCAGAAAAGGTATGCAAGAAATACAACTAATCTCAACAAAAATGATGGTAGTTTCTATTTTAGCATTTTTAAATATGCTTTCAGGGGTGTTCGAAAGAACAATGTCCTCTTGAGGAGTATTATCATGGAGCAGAGATACAAAAAGCATCAAGAATTAGTATTGCCCCTCTTTCCAAAGGTTCTTAGTCTGCATGTGATCACATTTGGAGAGAAGAACCCTGATATGACCCTCATTTTCTTCCTTCAGATTAAAGTTGAAAAATACTTGACTCAAGAAGAGAGAGAGAAAGCAGAAATGCTGGCTAAGCTTGAAATGGAAAGACGTCTTGCTGAGAAGGTACTTAAAGTAGTTTCCTTTTTACTGTGTAGGCCTTTGTCTCTGGTCAGGCTTATTTAGTTAATGCTGCACTGAAATATTCCAGTAATGTAGCATGGGAGAATAAAGTGTAAATGGTAGGTAATGATGATGTGTGCCTTTTCCTTCTTATTATCGTTTACAATTGGAACTACCTAGACCAGCCGGGGGGAGAAAAGATTTAGTATTAGGCTCAACATTTTCTAAAAAAAATGGCAGTTAAAAATACTCTATCAGGTGACTAGGGATTAGATAAATTTCTAAATGCATGCTGCTGCTCAAGAGAGAGCTTTCTGCTTTATCTGTGTTTGTTAACTGAGCGACCTGTGCTCTTCAGGGATAAGGCAAGGGTGTTGTAATGCTTTCCTCTGGCTTTAAAATGCATCTGGGCAGAACCTAAAATGGTTCTGTTCCCAAAAGAGATGCTCAATGAGACAATAACACAATAGCCTCCTTCAGCCTAGCCTACCAACTGCACAGGAGTAGTCTATACCTGTGTATTCTTTTCTAGAATGCCAGAATGGCAGTTTGAGTAAGTTATTTGGTACGTGAACATCCGTCCACCAGAAAAAACTCTGAGACTTTCATCATGTTTCACAGGCATCACCGAAGTGCATTAATCTACTAGTGACACACCGTATAATTGTACAGATGATCTAGATGTGAACTACCCTATTATCCCTCTCAAAACTTCCAATTACTACACTTCCTTTTGCAAACAAAAATATTTTTTGTGGTTGTTTGCAGGACAATGACAGACTGCGTGCTCTTAATGACATGATGGGTGGAGTCCTAGAAGTCAAAAAGGAAGACGTCTTGAAGATGGTGAGCTGTGTTTCTGCCATATCATTTAGGTGGTTTGTGGGCTTTTAGAGGACGTGTGAAATTCAACTAGCAAATATTTCAAACCTAAGTGATAGGAGAAAGTCAGAGACTTGTAGAATTGCATTAAACCTACACAGACTCTGTAAGAGACCACACACTGGACTCAAAAGAGACCACAGAGTTCTAGTGCCTGCATATGACTTATCCATAACACCTGTCCCTGTCACAGTGGAATACTGCAGGAACATAATCTGGTATTACCATTATAACAACTGGTGGAGGAAGAGCCTGTTTTCCATCACTGTGATCTCACAGAAAAATACTGTATTCCATTTTAACTCAGCCAATATAGATAGTACACAAGTAAAGAAAGGAACAAATGTGAAATGTCACAGAAAAAGAGTACGGCAGGACCAAGCATTTTCCCTGGAATTGATCTCTTTTGGAAAATTAGGGCTCCACTTAGAAGTATACGTTAGCATGGAGTTAGATTTGGGTTACCTTTTTGAGTTAGATTTTTTTCTGAAGCAGAAAACGTGAGGTATCTAGTATCTACAGCAGTATGTTTGAGTACAAAATACTTGTCCTTTACAAGATCCAGCAGTGAATTCCTATAAGCAATTGAGAGAGAATAGCACAATATGTGTCACCAAAATTACTGTGCAAGTGACAGACCAGAGAAACAGAATATATAGGTAACTTAGACTTAAGTCTTGTACCTTATTTACCACTAAGGAATACCTTTAACTCATCTTGAGATGTGCTAGAGTTTGTTAGTGTGCAGATGGGGACTTAATGTTGCTTTTGAAACATATTTATCTTTAATGCTTCCAGGATATTCCTCCACCTCCTTTTCTTTCCAAGCCTGAGCATCTTTGGAATGAAGAAGAAAAGAGAATATTTAGAGAATATGAGATAAAAGTCAAGGAACTGAATGAAGAAAAAGAGGAATATAGAAGGGTAAATTAAAATGAGAAAAGGAGTGGTTTTGTTAACATGCTCATCACCAGAGTTTCAGGAGCTACTTCTGAAAATGCTAATACACAGAATAAATGGAGAACAAGTGAAGAACAAAGATCATGTGGCATATGAAAGAAGTCCTAGCTTAGACTAGACAATCTCTACTTATACCAAGTAATACAAGCCAAGGCCTGTGGCATCTCACAGACAGTAACTTTCCTTCACAAATGTACCAGTATTCCTAAAATTTTTTTCAGGTTCCATTCCCAGAGTTGCTGATGCCATACGCAAATGATACAACTCTTTTTATTCTTCGAAGTCGTATTTGGACAACATAACTCGGTAGCCTGGCAGCACTCTCCTTCCAAACAAATAATTTCTGGGACCTTTTGGCTAAAGGATACAATTCCATATTTTCATTCTACAGTATCTGAGCTTCTTTGTTCTTCTAGATATGATATTGCTGCTCTTGTCCTTCCCTTCTCCAGGCACTGGAAGATGAACTGAAGAAACTTAAAGCTTCCATCCAGGAAACTGAACCAGGTCGCCACGCCTCCGGAGGCAACGCCCCCCGAAGGCGGGGGTGGTGCCAAAACCCGGGGGCCGGGAAGGAGCTCCGGGAATCGGGAAGTCGCTTGGAATCGGGTGAACGACGGCCGGTGCGGCTGGACCAGCCCGGCGGGGAGGACGCTCCCGGACCCGCAAGGAAGATGGAAGCCCTTGTGAAGGTCGTATCGCAATTATATAAGACAGAGTGTAAGCCTAAAGATTTTATTCTCGCCGTTGCGAGACTTTTAGAGCTTGGGGTCATTGACCAGCCGGTGGATATTCTCCACCCCGGCCCCGCGGACTCTGCCCCCCCCACGTGGTGATGATTATGCAGAATCTAAATGTTTGCGAGAGGGGGATGCGTCCCCTCAATCCTCAAACCCCGGCCCGCTTACGGAGGGACAGAAACGAGCGGAATCCTTCTGGGGCGGGTTGGCCGGGGAGGCCGGGGGCGCCGCTGGAAAAGCGGAGCCCGAGGCAATCTCGGAAAGGCCGCCACCTTATGCGGCCCAAGATGGCGCCGAGCGGGAAAGGCGGGGTGAGAACGCTCGCGGCGGGAACAGGGAGGTAGCGCTGGAATTGAACGGCGCGTGCGAGCGTGAGGGGGAGGAGAACATAAAAGAGAAGGGTGGTGCCCGCGAGGGGCGGAGAGCCAGTCAGCGCCCGTCTGCTCCGAGCAGCAGGCGGGGCGAGCCGCGGGGAGGGGGCGGCCCCACCCGCAAGGGAGGTGGGCGGGGCCGGGGCCCGACAGAAGGAGCTCGGGGCCCGGAAGTGACCGGTCAGTCGAGTTCTGACTCCGGCTCGGACGCTAGTCCGGGCGGGTGGGTCACAACCGACTCGAGCTCAGAGGAGGAGGAAGTGGGGGTGCATAGAGTTAAAAGCCGACGCATCCCCACTCAAATTAAAGAAAAGCCGAGAGGGGGACAAATCCCTCTCACGGATTGGAGAAAAATAAAGATGGCATGTGCCGATTGGGCCCCATCGGCCAAGCTAGCATTCCCGGTTCGGGTCACAGACGGGGGACAGAGGGTCCACTCACCAATAAACCCTAAGGACATACAAGCAATTGTTAAAGCAATTGCAGATAAAGGACTTAATTCTGCCATGGTCTCCACCCTCATAGACAGCGTTTTCGGTGGAGATGACATGCTGCCCTTTGATATAAAACAAGCTTGCAGATTAATATTGGACGGGGCAGGGATGATTGTGTTCAAACAAGAATGGGAGGACAACTGCGTAAAGCAGCTGGCCCAAGTAGCTGGGGCAGATCACCCACTGCACGGCTCCAGCCTGCAGCGGCTCATGGGAACAGACCCAACCATGATCACCCCTCAGGCGCAAGCTCAGGGCCTGCGGGCCCATGAAGTCATGGCAACTACCCGTGCGGCCAGAGAAGCCATTCGCACAGCTTCTAGAGTCATCGCCAAGCCATCATCATGGTCCACGATAAAACAAAGTGAAAGTGAGAGTTTCACACAATTCGTGGACCGTCTCCAGGCAGCAGTCGACTCTTCGAGCCTGCCTGCGGAAGCAAAAGGCCCGGTGGTAGCAGAATGCTTGCGTCAGCAGTGCAACTCGGCAACCAAAGAAATTCTGCGGTCATTGCCGGTGGGGTCGAGTATCGCAGACATGATCAAGCATGTCGCGAAGGAAGAGCGTCTAGCCCCAATCCAGATGGCCGTTAGCACTGCAATAGCCAACGTGATGGCATGCTCTAAATGTGGCCAGGTGGGTCACGTTGTAACAAACTGCCCTCGGTTTCATGACTTGCCAACAGCATTCCCCCTGCGCCAGAATCGACCCAGAGGACCGTGTTGGGTCTGCGGGAAGCAAGGGCACTTTGCCAAGGAATGCAGCTCTAAAACTCAGGGAAACGGGAGGGGGAGAGGGCACCTGGGCCGCGCACGGCTCTCTCCCACTTGGGACACCAGGCGGCCCAACTATGCCAACCCCGAATGGGGCGAAGCACCCCTGAACCTGCAGCCCCCCCGACAAGCAACCAACTTTATGGCTCAACCAGCGGTCCAGTCGAACCTGCCCATATCTCAGGGACAGCAAGGACCACCCTCTGGGGGCGAGACCCCAGGGTGGCCCTGGCAGTGAAGTGTGATAACCCACCAGTGGTGTGGGGGACTTGTTCCCTTTATAATACCCTAAATGGCACCACTATTAGTGTCCCCTGAGATCAATGTTTTCCCCATTGATGTAAGCATCCAAAGTGGAGGACCAATTATTTAGATTGTCATTTAAGGGATTTGTCCTCAACCTGTAGTCCATGGCCCTTAGAAGCTGTAGCCAACTCCTAAAGAATGTGTGAGAGGCAAGAAAGAAAAGCAAGACCACTGCCAATGCTCTCGTTGGCTCCTTTGAAATGTGTTAGGATTCCAGGCTCTAGAACAAGACCCTGTGGCTGGGTATTTACCAAAGTGTTAACCACAACGGGGCAGCAGAGGGAAAGGAATGGAACTATCCTACAGCTTTCAATCTTATTCTTTCTTCCATTAGATTAATTTAGTTTTGTTACAATATTTCTTACATTTGGGACCTGAGGTTTCTGAATATGCTTTGCCATGACACAACCACTTGAGTCCTCTTGGCATCCAGTACCAATTTTATTTAATTGTCCTTTTATAAAACTTTTCATTACAAGGATCCATCATGGATTTTTTTTCTCTGAAGAGTTGCTACTTAAAAGGGAGAGAAGCTCAAAGAAAGACAGCATTATCATCATCATCATTATTATAATTTTATACACCACCTTACTAATGCGCAGTTCAGGAAGCAACCTAGTTTAGAATTTACACAATCTCATCCTCAGTTTTCCATATTTTATTTAGTTTATGTGTTAAGACAGTCATGGCAGCAGGTACAAAGGAATATTATAGAAGTCATCTTTACACAGAAAGCTCCTGATTCACAGGAGCTCAGTTGCAGCCTTCCCAAAGATTTGTGATGTTCAAGAGTCATAAAATCAGCAAAAATGCCTATATTAAATGTTTTTCTGGGTGATGTAAAGCCCCATTTGTTATAGATTTATTACTGTTAGTCCTATTTGATTTATAAAGTAAATATTAATATACTTTATTTCTGTAACATTTCCCCGCTGAGAAATTCAAAATGCTTTGTAAGCATAAATAGAGAGTAGGCTTCTTACCCAGAATCATGTAGCCAGCCCTTGGCATATTTTACTAGCAACATCTAGGCGCTTATGAATCTCTGTCCTATGTTTTCATCCCAAGTCCACCTATATTTCCTTTTTATAGAACCTTTATTGAGACAGCAGGTGTTGTTTTATAGAATTATAGACTCTTCATTCTTTTTCATCCATCTTATTGTCTAGTGTTCCTCACCACTTCTGCTCACATGCTTTGGATCTTCTCTTAAATGTTCTTACAAGGTTTTCTTGTGTTTTCTTCCCCTTTTCCCCTCCCCAAACCCTGTTCCATCTATTTCTTTCTATCGTGGTATTTATATGACCCCTATTACTATTGTATTTGAGCAGATCACTGTCTTTAATAACATTTGATGGTGAATTTCTGTTCTTCCTGATTTGAGAATGATAGATTTATGAGATTTATTTCAGTGAAATGAAATTCAAGGCACATGCAAAGTCTGTGGCAAGGATATTTCTGGAACTAATTTGCAGATGACACAAAGGTTGACAGAGCTGTTTTACAGAGTAATTTGGATTATATGATACGCTAAACTATTCAAACAAAGTGTGCTTTAGTACTGCCAAGTATGCAAGACCACATGTGCAAGTAATGTCTATGCAGTGGAAGACTATGTTGAAAAGTAATTTGAAAAACATTTGTCAGGGTGAGATAATAGTGGGTAACCGTTTCAATTTGGGCTTCCAGTGCTATTCTGACATTAAAAAAAAACCACAACAAACTTCTGGGGTCTCAGAGTGTTGAATTTTATCATAATTTTATCATTAAAATATTGGTTATGGTGGGTCAGCATTGTTGCAAGGGTAGGGAAAGTACCGGATGGATTCCAAGCTAGGGGACAAACCTGTAACAGACACAAGCGCTGGAGAATAAATTCAGATAAATTCAAATTTTAAAATATGTAATTTTAAAATGAAAATATAATTCATCATTCAGACAAGCTTCTAGAGAGAGAGGTGAGTTCTCCACCACTGTCTCCAGACAGACTTCTCTGGAGAATGTTCTCGTTTTTCAAATTACTCCCCTCAGTGAAGGACTAACTGAATAAATAGGACTGAAGTTATACAGGTGCTCAGGCTCTATGAGGGAGTGCTCTTTTTTTTTTTTTTTTTGCTGTAAAATGTACGTAACTGCTTGTACAGATATTTGTCAATCGTTAATTGAACTTGTTTATTTTTTTTGCTGAAGCCAAGAGATTCTGCTAAGCCGTCAGTGCATCCTACTGCCCACTGCTGGACTGCGACCTCAGAGATTTACTTGGGCTGTAAGGAAGGATATGTTATGGCAATTGATGCTGAGAGAGGCAGTGTTTCTGTTCTTCAACAAAAACCTCTCCCTGGTAAGAAATAGCTGTGTGGTGTCTTTTATTCAAGTAGGGAGGAAAAAGGATAGGTGAAAGCTTTTTTTGCTTTCTGCTGTTCTGCTATTGTATATCTTACAGAAATTGTAAAGACATATTTCTTTTATTAGTAGGATAAACATTCAGAACTTCTGGGTGGGTTTCTTTAGCACCCAACAATTTGCTTTCATTTTTTTTTGGAAAAAAAAAAAGAAAAACTTCTAAATTCATCAAAATTGATAAAATGAACAATAGTTACAGCAGTCCTGATCTTATTAACCAGCCCTACTAGGTTAACAATAAACTATTAATATACCAGCTATATGTATTTTTACTGTTAGTTAAGCACCAGTAATGCATTTTATTTTGCATGAAATATTGGACTGTCCTCCTCTGATACGGTAGATGATGTTAGAACAGATGAGCTCATGATGAATCTTTAAAAAACGAAACCAAATTTGACGTAATATTGCTTAATAGAATTCCTTAAGGTCAGCAATTATAGGAACTATTTTGTATTCAAAACAAGTCTATAAAGATTATCAGGCATTAATGCATTACATATGAAGCACAGAAAGTGAACAGAAGACGTCTTTGACTTCATAGAATCATAGAATCACCAGGTTGGAAAAGACCCACCAGATCACTGAGTCCAACCATTCCCATCAATCACTAACCCATGTCCCTCAGCACCTCATCCACCCGTCCCTTAAACCCCTCCAAGGAAGGTGACTCAACCCCCTCCCTGGGCAGCCTCTGCCAGTGCCCAATGACCCTTTCCGTGAAAAATTATTATTTATATCACTAGAACTGGATAATATCCTTCTGTAGACCAGCATAGCAATGTTTAATAAACACTGAATCAGTGTTAATGGACAGGCTGATGATAATCTTGTTTTCTTCTTTTGCCATGTAATACATTATTTTTTTAAGCTGCTGTAAATATCCCTGACTTTCCCAAAGTTCTGTATCTCTATCCAGTTTTGATAGTCAGCACAGAAATGGAAGGCAGCTCTGAAAAAAAAATCAGCAAACCAGCACTATTCCTCTGTTTTTGAAACCATCAAACTCTTAAGTTTGCCATATCAAGAGCTGAAAATCACAAACAAATATAAAGCTGAGGCGTGACCAGAAATGGTTTGCCAGTTCGTTAGAAGGCAATAAGAATTTTTGCCATTTGGGATTTTCCTCCACTTGTGTATTCTTTGAGTCCTGTCCTAAATCTGTGTGAGAACACTGTCTGTATTCGTATTTTACTGAAGCTTCTGCTTAATTTAAGATGTACTGCAATCTGTATCTGCTCAGCAGAATGCTTACATGTGTGTCCAACTCGAAGCACGTGCCAAGCTCCCGTTATGGTTTTGCAAACAGAACCGTAAGCAGCCACAACATTTCACTTGGGCAATTTTCAGGCTGGCTAAACTTTCCTTTGTAAGTAAATCTAATTAAAAAATTATGAATGGAAATAACAAAACCAGAACTTAGCACTAGAAGATAGATAAATCTGCATCTGGATCACAGTCCATGTATGACTATCTCCCTTTTATAGCTGTAAGCTGAACCACGTAACGACTGTGCCAGCTCAGATGCATAAATGACAGAGATGGTGGATATTGGAGAAGAATGCACATTTTTGATTCAATATACCAAACTTCACCTTTTGTTCAGTAGACTGGGCTATAACTGACTTTTATTGCAATACTGACATATAAACAAGGTTGACGTTATATATTGTTTTCTTTTGTGCAGAATACGTGTGTAAAGTGTCAGACATCGTGTCATATGTTCGAGGAGCGCAGAAAAAGAAAGGTATTTCCATGTTCAAATCAAGCTAATTGATTTTTAGCCAGCATCAATGATGTCTGGGAGTAATAATATGTGAGTACAGCAGGAAGCCACTGGTTAGAAAAACTCAGCTCACACTGACCTCTGTAAGACACATCAATGGCAACCTTTTATATGTTTACAGGAGAAATGATTAATAGCTTTTGTGCTAGTAGACAGCCAAATGAATAGCCTCTGGAAAAACAGTGGCAGGGAAATAATTTCTGTTCATTCTAGTTTAAATTGGAATAAGTGATGCTAGAATGGGTTCTCTACTGCTTAGTTTTAGTAACTTTGTTTAGAACTGCAATCACTTGTGATTTAGTTGAGTTAGGATTTAGGGTTTGTTTCAAATGTTTTGTTTTGGGCTCCACAATACAAAAAAGGCATTCACGTAGTGGACAAAGTTCAGCACAGGGCCACAAAGATTATTGCAGAGTCTGCGTGTGTCATGCAAAGATGGGCTGTGAGAACTCTCTTCAGCCCAGTGGAAAGGAAATGGGGGATTTTACTGTTGCTTCAGCTACTCATGAAAGGTTACAGACAGGATGGAACCTGACAGGCAAAGGGCACAGTTTGCATCAATGGAAATTCTGAGTAGAAATTAGGGAAAAAAAATACTTCCACAGTGAAGGTTGCCAGACATTGGGACAAGTTTTGATTTCTCAAATTAATTTCTAATTCATCAGACCACAGTAGTACTGTCACTTTAAATTATGTGTACCAGCCTTGTCCTTCATCATCACAGCACAAAGTCCAAAGAATATATAGCCCGTTGAGCCTTTTTACTCACAAGTAGTAAATCATCTCAGATTTGAAGTTGGGACACATGGTTGCAATGAATTAAACTTGATGTTTCTTGTTGCCTTTGTGCTTTCAGGTGGCAAACCAGAGGATCCACAACAATCAGTTTTATTTGCCATGGCATTTTGTAACGGGGGACTGTATGCAGCTGGAAATGTAAGGCATCCTTTATGCTTGTAACTTATTGTGTGAAAATCAAAAAGCATTCAAATGGAGTGTATTTGCAGAGCTCACTGCAAAGACAGAAGTCAGAAAAAAAGTGGAGGTCCTCTCTGGTTTTGTCATATATCTTCTTTGTTAGAACTTGAGACAAGAACTCAGAAAGGAGCAGGGAGGGAAGAGATTCCATTTTTTAAGTCAAAGAAGGAACCAAAGAGGACAATACTATTTTTAACAAAAGGCAAAGAGAGTTCTAGAGGAACAGGAAAGAAGGATGGACAAAAAATAGGAGAGGAGAAAAAAATGACCAAGAGAACCACCAAATTGTTTTGTGCTGAATCTCACTCAATATTTAATCCAAAATGATGATTACATTATACAGTGCTGCTTAAGAGAGGGACAAATCCCTATACTGTCACAAAAGAAACAATGTGGAATCTCAAGTGTTTACTAATGAGAGAGTCTGTTGTCAAACATGGACTGTTAGTAAGACTTGTATTAAAAAACACCTTGATTTTTCAAAAAATGCGTTATGCAGGATAAGAGTCATCTGGATTTAAACGTCATGAAGGCAGATGAGACCATTAGCAATGGGATACAGTTAAACACACTTGCTCCAGAGAATTTCAGAAGGTTTTGCCAGTTCAGTTTGCCAGAGTGGGTGGGATAATTGACCTTCAGGCTGGGATAATTGACCTTGACCTGATGTGGATTTGTACTTTTCTGCACAGGGGGGCGTTTTATTCTTTTATCACATCAAAGATCTGCAGTATGAGACGAAAATCTGCGTTGATATCTTAAAACCCATATCCAGCCTCATATTCTCACCTGATTACGCTGTGCTTCTGCTTGTCACTGACCAGGTATAGCATTTGAGATAACGGCATTATATAATGGCATGTTCCTTTTATTCTGTATGTGCATGCTGGCACTGCCAGTATGAAATGTCTGTAATGTAATCACACAAGTCAACAAATTATACCAGAGGTAAACTTAGCCCATCTTGTGTTTGCAATGAAATCTTGGGCCTTGGGTACATCAGACCTACTGTGGCTATGCGGGAGACTTGTTCTGTGCATCTATCTGAATTTGTCTGGCCACCCAGTCAAAGATCCTTCTTTGACCAGCCTGATGTCCAGAAATCTTACACAAGAGTCCCAAATCCTCAAATTATCCCTGGTTTTCCAGACCTTTAATAATTTAAATTGGCATTTAAATGTGGTTTGTTTGGGTTTTTTTGTGGGGGTAACTTTGGTCACACTTTGTCTCTGATTTCACTCTCCTTTTGTAAAATGCGTAGAGAAGTTCTAAAATCTATGTCTACATTAGTTATGAATTGTTTCTAAAAGGTTTTGAGGTCTTTAGATAAAAACATCTTTTGAAGCTTAAGATTTATTATTTGTGTTTTATGTTGCTTTAGAATATTGATTGGTTTCTGGAGCAATACGAAATAGGGTGGTTTTAAATTAAAGCAGTTATGAGAAACAAAACTTGGAAACGTGACTAGCTGGATCACTCTCAAATGAACCATCCTGATTTTCAGCTAGTGTAAATTTATATAATTTACTAAATTCAGTTGAATTCTACTGGGCACTTTTTACCTCAATTTAGAGTAGAGTATGAAACTTTAAAGAGCTCAGGAAGATGAGTATTTTTTCTTGAAGTCTTTGACAGCTTTTAATGAGAAGTCTCATAGCCCAGGGATGGATTATCTCTCTCTGTTTGTCAGGGGACAATCTATGCTTACAAACCTGCCCACAGTGGAGAAGCTGTCAAACTCCTGGACACATGCAGTAGTTGTTTCCTGACAGCTGATTTTCTTACTCCAGGGGACAAGTACTGTGTGGTAAGAAATTATTTTCTTCCTTATATATAATTGTGGCTCTTTTCAGATGACCAAAACGTTGGTAAGACACAAAATCAAAAGCCTTGCAGAGATCGTGACTGTTCTGGTGTTTGTTACAGTTGTGGAAAACCTTCTCATTACGGAATTAAATGGCATTAATTCAGGTATGGCCTATAGAAGGGTCAGAACTTGCCCTGGAATGCAGGGTGGATAATTCGCAGGCTGCTAAAATGTTGTATGGTTCTGCTGTTTATTTGCTGTCTCACTAGTGGTCAGGAACACAGCTGAGCAAAAGGTTGATTCAATTCAGAGAATAGATGTCGGAACAAGGAATCCCTGCTGATCTTTTCAGCCTCCAGCACAAACTGGAATAGCCTGAGAGATGCCTTTGTCCCAGGTCCAGGGACAACGAGGCATTACTCATGGATCTGTTCATTCTGAAATATTCCTTGCTTTCCTCCTGTGTCTTGGACTCCTGCAACTGATTCATCTCAAGGCCATGAATTCTTCAAGTAGCCAGCCCTGAAATTCTGGGGTGTGAATCAATTAGTTTTGCTGATAATCTGTTTGTTTGTCAGTAACATGGGAATGACAAATTTTACCTGAGTCTGAATGAGTGATGTGAGGGTTGATTGATCTCTAGCCACACTTCACTGTGGAATTATAAAATTTCCTGGTTATAAGAAGGCCTCAAAAACATGATACACATAATTTTTCATGTGAGAAAACCAGATGTCACCTTAAGCCCTTTCCTGTGCAAACAAAATTATAAGCAGGTTTTCTATTGCAGGCTGAATGGTGGGAGTGCTAATATTGATCAAGCTTACATGTTTTGCCCTAGATTGTCTCATTCTGCTTAAAAAACATTCCTGTATTTGCATCAATTCACAGAAATGATTACACATTTTCCGTAGGTAGGCGTACCTTGCAGCAACTGGACTTAAAAGGAATTCAAGGTAATTTCAAGCAAAACTAGTAATCCTTGATCTGCTCTGCTCAGACACTATTTGAATTTATATTCTATAAAAGATCACTAGTCATTTCCAGACTATTTGGTTATTCCACTCTCTTTTGACTATGTTTTTTTCTCTGTTCAATAGTCTGTAACAATTTCAGGTGAAGTACAAGTTTGGTTCCTGGAAGATGGAACTTGCCTCAGCAAGCTCAACCTTGATATTCAGGTACACGCAACCAGGAGCTCATTTAGTGACTGATGCTTGAAGTTTTCTTTAGTATTTCTTAATTCATAGCATAATATTCCACAGATTTGGATCAACCTGTGGTGAGGAAAGATCAGTAGTGTCTCTGTACAACCCATGAAAGAGATTTAAAAATATTACGTTTACTTGAACTAATCATCTATTGAACTGGGCCATAAAGCAGAGGCAACATGTCAACCTCATGTCATAGAATCATTGAATGGTTTGGGTTGTTGTAGTGATGTGTCTTTAAGCACATATTTGTAAATAACAATCTAAATTTTTATAATATTTGATGAAATATTTATTTTTAATGAGTGTCAGAACTGAATGGAAAAGTTTTGAGTCTGTAAAAACTAAATGCCTTGAATGACCAGGCTCTTGAAACTGAGTTGATAAAAGTATTTAAAACTGTTAATGCTTTGTCCTGATTTAAGATGCATTCAAACCCTGAAATCTGACACAGTAAGAGACTCATCCCTTTCTGTAAGAGCTGTACACATAACAATGCACTCACTGTTTCATTGAGGTGGGACTTATTTCACTTTAAATGTGGATATAATGATTTTTTTCTGAGGAGTGCAGAATTGGCTTTTGATATGTAGATACAGAGCATAGGGAAAAAAGCCAAGACGTCTCTAAAATACTTTGTTAAAAACAAGTTTTTTAGCTGAACCATTTGAGGTTTCTTCTTCAAATTTTAGGGACTTCTAAATAGTAAAAGAAGTCGCATACTAACATACAGAATAGTTGTAAAAAAAGGTATGGAACTGTTAATCATATTTTGTTTCTCAACTAGGCAACAGCTATGGCTTGCTGTCCCTCCTCCAGCAGCGTTGCTGTTGGGACCATAAGAGGTCAAATCTTATTTTCTTGATGTTACCAAAGCTGAAGCTCCACGGGTTGTTCACAGAATTTTTCTTTCCAAATTTCCAGTGTTGTCTTTGCAGTAAGTATGAAGCAGCAGGGGCAGTAATATTGTCAATCTGTTTCTTGAGTAACGCTGTTAGTTGAACAAAAAAACTGTTCAAGCTTTGATTCCAAAAATAACAAAGTAAAATATTTTGATGGTTTCAATTATTTTCCAACATATTCTGAATTGCTTGCAAGAGAGGTAGTGGCAGGATTTATATGAGAGAAATATAATAAACCTGTATTTTAAGAAGGTTTAACTGAGCACTGAAAATACTCATGTATAAGATCCTTTCTGGCAGATCACTGTGTGCAATAATTATGCACAATTCCATGTATCCAACTTTAGAGGGCCATTTCTCACTAGAAGTAAATTTAAGTTTTTGTGAAATTAAGTATAAGCCTTTTGGTCATCCCTTTTTATACGGTGGATTTTTATTACCATTGTTAATTATTCATTTGCTCACTGTTCTGGAATTTACCAGTCCTCCTGTAATAAGCTCTAGTGATGTAAAAGGCTTTTTTTGTTTGGTTGGTTGCTTTTTTC
>NW_027207141.1:0-28714 GCF_032191515.1 Phaenicophaeus curvirostris
CTTTTTACCCCCCAAACCCCCTTTTTTCCTCCCCAACCCCCTTTTTACCCCCCTCCCCCCCATTTTCCCCCCCCTCCTACCCCGTCGCTGAAGCCGCTCTGGCTGTTGGCGTGTTCCAGCTGTTTCTGCAGGGAGGGGCTGGGGGGCAGGAACCCTGCGACCCCCACATGGGGGGCAGCCCCGTAAGTTAAAGGGGGGGGGGGGGGCACTTAGCCACGCCCCCAACCCCTAAAACTACTGGAATTAACGTTATACTGGGGATACTGGGGGGACTGGGAGGCTAGTGGGGGGCACTGGGGGGATAGTGGGGGGCACTGGGAGGATACTGGGGGGCACTGAGAGGATAGTGGGGGGCACTGGGAGATACTGGGGGGCACTGGGAGGATACTGGGGGGCACTGGGAGATACTGGGGGGCACTGGGAGGATAGTGGGGGGCACTGGGGGGATAGTGGGGGGCACTGGGGGGATAGTGGGGGGACTGGAGGTCATTGGGGGGCACTGGGAGGATACTGGGGGTCACTGAGAGGCTAGTGGGGGGCACTGGGGGGATAGTGGGGGGCACTGGGAGGATAGTGGGGGGCACTGGGGGATAGTGGGGGGACTGGAGGTCATTGGGGGGCACTGGGAGATACTGGGGGGCACTGGGAGGATAGTGGGGGGCACTGGGGGGCACTGGGGGATACTGGGGGTCACTAAGAGGATACTGGGGGGCACTGGGAGCATAGTAGTGGGCACTAAGGGGATACTGGGGGGCACTGGGGGGATAGTGGGGGGCACTGGGAGGATACTGGGGGGATACTGGGGGTCACTGAGAAGATACTGGGGGGCACTGGGAGGATAGTAGCGGGCACTGGGGGATACTGGGGGGCACTGGGGGATACTGGGGGGCACTGGGAGGCTAGTGGGGGGCACTGGGAGGCTAGTGGGGGGCACTGGGGGATAGTGGGGGTCACTGAGAGGATAGTGGGGGGCACTGAAGGTGCTGGGGATACTGGGAGATACTGGGAATAGGATGTGCTAGAGATACTGGGAGCCCCCTCAGGCCCCGCCCCCTCCCCTCAGGCCCCGCCCCCTCCCCTCAGGCCCCGCCCCTCCCCTCAGGCCCCGCCCCTCCCCTCAGGCCCCGCCCACCTGCGCTGGGGAAGGGTCCGTGGAGGCCGAACCCCCCCGGCTGCTGCTGGGGCAGGAACGGAAGCGCCGGGAACCCAGGACCTGCGGCACCGACACCGGGGGGAACGGGAAAAGGGACGGACCCATAGAGAGACATAGAGAGAACCATGGGGGACACGGAACAGGACGGACACATGGGGAAATAGAGAGAGCCCAGCCCCATAGGGACCCCAGCCCCATAGAGACCCCGGACCCATAGAGACCCCAGACCCATAGACCCCAGCCCCATAGGGATCCCAGCCCTATAGACCCCAGCCCCATAGAGACCCCAGCCCCATAGAGACCCCAGCCCCATAGATCCCAGCCCCATAGAGACCCCAGCCCCATAGATCCCAGCCCCATAGAGACCCCAGCCCCATAGATCCCAGCCCCATAGAGACCCCAGACCCATAGAGACCCCAGACCCATAGAGACCCCAGCCCCATAGAGCCCAGCCCCATAGAGACCCCAGCCCCATAGACCCCAGCCCCATAGAGACCCCAGACCCATAGAGACCCCAGCCCCATAGAGACCCCAGCCCCATAGATCCCAGCCCCATAGAGACCCCAGACCCATAGAGAGCCCAGCCCCATAGATCCCAGCCCCATAGAGACCCATAGAGACCCCAGCCCCATAGATCCCAGCCCCATAGAGACCCCAGCCCCACAGAGACCCATAGAGACCCCAGCCCCATAGATCCCAGCCCCATAGAGACCCCAGCCCCATAGAGACCCCAGCCCCATAGAGACCCATAGAGACCCCAGACCCATAGATTCCAGCTCCATGGAGTCCCCAGACCCACAGAGACCCCAGCCCCATAGACCCCAGCTCCACAGAGACCCCAGACCCATACACCCCAGCCCCATAGATCCCAGCCCCATAGAGACCCCAGACCCATAGATTCTAGCCCCATAGAGTCCCCAGACTCATGGATTCCAGCCCCACAGAGACCCCAGACCCCCCAGACCCCCAAATTCCAGCCCCATAGAGACCCCCAGACCCATAGATCCTAGCCCCACAGATCCCAGCCCCATAGAGACCCCAGACCCCCAGATTCCAACCCCACAGAGACCCCCAGACCCCCCAGCCCCCCAGATTCCAGCCCCATAGAGACCCATAGAGACCCCAGCCCCATAGAGTTCCATAGAGAGACCCCAGACCCCCAGATCCCAGCCCCATAGAGACCCCAGCCCCATAGAGACCCCAGACCCATAGACCCCAGACCCATAGATCCCAGCCCCATAGAGACCCCAGCCCCATAAATCCCAGCCCCACAGAGACCCATAGAGACCCCAGAACCATAGATCCCAGCCCCATAGAGACCCCAGACCCACAGATCCAGCCCCATAGAGCCCCCCAGCCCCCCCAGCCCCCCATATCCCAGCCCCATAGAGACCCCAGCCCCCCAGATCCCAGCCCCATAGAGACCCCAGACCCCCCAGACCCCCAGATTCCAGCCCCATAGAGCCCCCCAGCCCCCCCAGCCCCCCAGATCCCAGCCCCATAGAGCCCCCCAGCCCCCCCAGCCCCCCGGCCGCCCCCCCCCGCTCACCGCGCAGCGTCTGCCCCGCGGCGCCGGCGGCTCCGTAGGGCGCGTTGGCCGTGGGGAAGGGCTGGGGGCTCTGCCCCACAGCGAAGGGCCCCGGCCCCCCCCTGCGCCCCCGGGAAGGGCCCGTGCTCGGCCCCCGCCCCGAACGGCGCCTGCGCCCCGAAGTGGCGCGTCTGCGACCCACACTTAGGGGGCAGCCCCACACTTAGGGGGCAGCCCCCCCTCCCTATCCCTCGCATCTATGGGGCAGCCCCATAGCGAGAGGGGGGGGGGGCTGAGCCCCTGCCCCATAGCCCCCCCTGAACCCCCAGCCCCACATCTATGGGGCAGCCCCACAGCCCCCCCAGAACCCCCCAGCCCCACATCTATGGGGCAGCCCCATAGACCCCCCATAAACCCCCAGCCCCACATCTATGGGGCAGCCCCATAGCCCCCCATAAACCCCCCACCCAACATCTATGGGGCAGCCCCATAGCGGGGGGGGGGGGGGCGCTGAGCCCCTGCCCCATAGCCCCCCCAGAACCCCCAGCCCCACATCTCCCTGCCCCACGGATGCCCCCCAGCCCCACGGATCCCCCCAGCCCCACGGATCCCCCCAGCCCCATGGATCCCCCCAAGCCCCACGGATCCCCCCCAGCCCCACGGATCCCCCCAGCCCCACGGATCCCCCCCAGCCCCACGGATCCCCCCAGCCCCCCGAGCCCCCCGGCACTCACGGTGATGACGGGCGCCCCGAACATCTGCTTGGCTCGATCGGCCATCAGCGTCCCCGCTCGGCTCGGGCCCCCGGGGCTGCCTGCGACCCACAGCGACCCACAAGTGACCCACAGCGACCCATATAGATCCATAGAGACCGACAGAGACCCCATAGAAACCCACAGAGACCCATAAAGACCCCATAGAGAGCCACAGAGACCCCCAACAACCCATAGAAACCCCACAGAGACCCACAGCGACCCATAGAAACCCCATAGAGACCCACAGCGACCCATAGAAACCCCATAGAGACCCACAGCGACCCATAGAAACCCCATAGAGACCCACAGCGACCCATAGAGACCCCATAGAGACCCATAGGAACCCCACAGAGACCCATAGGGACCCCATAGACACCCCTAAAGACCCATAGGAACCCATAGAGACCCATAGAGACCCATAAAAACACCATAGAGTCCCTTAAAGACCCATAGGAACCCCATAGAGACCCCATATGAACCCATAAAGACCCCATATAGACCCATAGAGACCCCATAGAGACCCACAAGTGCTGCGTAGTGACCCATAAGTAACCCACAGAGATCCACAGCGACCCATAGAGACCCCATACGGACCCATAGAGACCCACAGAGACCTATATGGACCCCATAAGGACCCATAGAGACCCACAGAGACCTATATGGACCCCATAAGGACCCATAGAGACCCCATATGGACCCACAGAGACCCATAGGGACCCATAGAGACCCCATAGAGACCCACAAGTGCCCCATAGTGACCCATAAGTAACCCATAGAGACCCCATAAAAACCCATAGAGACCCCACAGAGACCCCATAGAGACTCCATAGAGACCCCACAGAGACCCCATAGAAACCCCATAGAGACTCCATAGAGACCCCATAGCGACCCATAGAGACCCCATAGAGACCCCACAGAGACCCCATAGGGACCCCATAGAGACCCCATAGGGACCCCACAGAGACCCCATAGAGACCCCACAGAGACCCCATAGAGACCCCATAGAGACCCCACAGAGACCCCATAGGGACCCCATAGGGACCCCATAGGAACCCATAGAGACCCATAGTGACCCACAGAGACCCCATAGAGACCCCATAGAGACCCCACAGAGACCCCATAGGGACCCCATAGGGACCCCATAGAGACCCCACAGAGACCCCATAGAGACCCCATAGGGACCCCATAGGGACCCCATAGAGACCCATAGGGACCCCATAGGGACCCCATAGAGACCCCACAGAGACCCCATAGAGACCCCATAGAGACCCCATAGGGACCCCATAGGGACCCCATAGAGACCCACAACTGCCGTGTAGTGATCCACAGCGACCCACAAGTGACCCAGAGTGACCCATAGAGACCCCATAGGGATCCCATTGAAGCCCCATAGAGGCCCTCTAGAAACCCCTAAGAACCCCATAGAAACCTATAGAGACCTATAGCGACCCCATAGAGACCTACAGAGACCCCATAGAGACCCATAGAGACCCCACAGAGACCCCACAGAGACCTATAGAGACCCATAGAGACCCCACAGACACCCTGTAGACACCTATAGAGACGCCATAGAGACCCTGTAGAGACCTATAGAGACTCATAGACACCCATAGAGACCCCGTAGAGACCCATAGAGACCCATAGAGACCCCGTAGAGACCCATAGAGACCCTGTAGAGACCTATAGAGACCCCATAGAGACCCTGTAGAGACCTACAGAGACCCATAGAGACCCCATAGAGACCCCGTAGAGACCTATAGAGGCCCACAGAGACCCCACAGAGACCTATAGACACCCCTAGAAACCCATAGCGACCCCATAGAGACCCCACAGAGACCCCATAGAGACCCCATAGAGCCCATAGAGACCCATATGGACCCCATAGCGACCCCATAGAGACCCATAGGGACCCATAATAGAGCCCCATAGAAAACCATAAAGACCCCATACGGACCCATAGGGAACTCTAGAAACCCCATAGAAACCTATAGACACATATAGCGACCCCTAAAAACCCCACTGAAACCCCATAGAGCCCTGTAGAGACTCCATAGAGACCCATAAACACCCATGGGGACCCCACAGAGACCCCATAATAACCCACAAGCGACCCATAGGGACCCAGAACCACCCCATAGCGACCCCCAACTGCCCCACAGCGACCCATAGCGACCCATAACCACCCCGTAGCCAGCCCCAACTGCCCCACAGCGACCCATAACCACACCATAGCGACCCCCAACTGCCCCATAGCCACCCCCAACTGCCCCACAGCGACCCACAGCGACCCCCAACTGCCCCATAGCGACCCATAACCACCCCATAGCGACTCAGAACCACGCCATAGCAACCCCCAACCACCCCATAGCAACCTCCAACTGCCCCATAGTGACCCATAGCGCCCCATAACCACCCCATAGTGACCCATAGCGACCCACAGCGACCCCCAACTGCCCCATAGCGACCCGCAACCACCCCATAGCGCCCCATAGTGACCCACAGCGACCCCCAACTGCCCCATAGCGACCCCCAACCGCCCCATAGCGACCCATAGCGCCCCATAACCACTCCCAACTGCCCCATAGCGCCCCATAACCACCCCATAGCGACCCCCAACTGCCCCATAGCGACCCATAGCGACCCATAACCACCCCCAACTGCCCCATAGCAACCCATAACCACCCCATAGCGACCCCCAACTGCCCCATAGCGACCCACAGCGCCCCATAACCACCCCATAGCGACCCCCAACTGCCCCATAGCGACCCATAGCGACCCATAACCACCCCCAACTGCCCCATAGCGACCCCCAACTGCCCCATAGCGACCCACAGCGACCCCCAACTGCCCCATAGCGACCCATAGCGACCCATAACCACCCCCAACTGCCCCATAGCGACCCATAACCACCCCATAGCGACCCCCAACTGCCCCATAGCGACCCATAGCGCCCCATAGCGACCCCCAACCACCCCATAGCGCCCCATAACCACCCCATAGCGACTCAGAACCACCCCATAGCGACCCCCAACTGCCCCATAGCGACCCCCAACCACCCCATAGCAACTTCCAACTGCCCCATAGCGACCCATAGCGCCCCATAGCGACCCCCAACTGCCCCACAGCGCCCCACAGCGCCCCATAACCACCCCGTAGCGCCCCGTAGCGCACCCTGCATGCTGAGCAGGTGGGGCCCGGCGTGCACCATGCCCTGCGGATACGCGGCGGCCGTCAGCGTCGTCAGGTCACTGATATGAAAAGGAAATAATTAATAAAAGGGGGCTCGGGGGGACCCCCAAACCCAGCCCCACGCCCACAGCCCCCCGAGTGACCCCCCCCAGGACCCCAAAACCCAACCCAGGGACCCCAAATTCCCATCAAGACCCCCAAAATCCAACCAGGGAGGCCGAAATCCAACCCAGGGACCCCAAATTCCAGCCCAGGGACATCAAATTCCCCCCCAGGAACCCCAAATTCCAACTCAGGGATCTCAAAATCCCCCCCCCAGGGACCCCAAAATCCCATTGGGGACACCAAAATCCAACCCAGGGACCTCAAAATCCCCCCCAGGGACCCCAAATTCCCACCAGGGACCCCAAATTCCCATCAGAGACCCTAAAATCCAACCCAGGGACCACAAATTCCCCTCCAGGGACCCCAAAATCCCCCCCAGGGACCCCAAATTCCCACCAGGGACCCCAAATTCCCACCCAGGGACCCCAAATTCCCATCAGAGACCCTAAAATCCAACCCAGGGACCACAAATTCCCCTCCAAGGACCCCAAATTCCCCATCAGGACCCCCAAATTCACCCTGGGACCCCCAAATTCCCCATCAGGACCCCCAGATTCCCCGCAGGGACCCCAAAACCCAACCCAGAGACCCCAAATTCCCTTCCAGGGAACCCAAAACCCAACCCAGGGACCACAAATTCCCTTCCAGGGACCCCAAAATGCAACCCAGGACCCCCAAAATTCCCCCTGTGCCCCCAAAACCCTTTCTAGGACCCCAGGACCCCCCCAAAATCCCATTTTGGAGCCCCAAAACCCCTCATAGAACCCCAAGACCCCCCAAAATCCCATTTTGGAACCCCATCTGTCATCCTAAGACCCCAAGACCCCCTCAAAATCCCATTCTGGACCCCCAAAACCCCTCCTAAGACCCCAGGACCCCCCCAAAATCCCTTTTAGGAGCCCCCAAAACCCCTCATAGGACCCCAAGACCCCCCCAAAATCCCATTTTGGAGCCCCATCTGTCTTCCTAAGACCCCAGGACCCCCCCAAAATCCCTTTTTGGACCCCCAAAGCCCCTCATAGGACCCCAGGACCCCCCCAAAATCCCATTTTGGAGCCCCCAAACCCCTCATAAGACCCCAGGACTCCCCCAAAATCCCTTTCTGGAGCCCCAAAGCTCCTCACAGGGCCCCAAGTCCCCCCCAAATCCCATTTTAGAGCCCCAAAACCCCTCATAGAACCCCAAGACCACCCCAAAATCCTATTTTGGAGCCCCAAAACCCCAGAAAACCATCCAGGACCTCCCCAGAATCCCATTCTGGAGCCCCAAAACCCCTCCTAGGACCTCAGGACCCCCCCAAAATCCCATTCTGGAGCCCCAAAGCTCCTCCTAGGACCCCAGGACCCCCCAAAATCCCTCGTAGGACCCCAGGACCCCCCTTTTTTTCCCACCTCTGCTCCTTGCGGCGCCGTTTCTCCTCCTCGTGCAGAACTTTCTTGAGCTGCAAGAAGAGCTGGTGCTTCTCCTCCTGCAGAGCCGCCAGGCGCTCCTGCAGCTTCAGGAGCTGCGAGGGGAAAAAGGGGGTTTGGGGGGTCAGAAATGGGGTTTGGGGGGCAAAAAGGGGGTTTGGGGGGTCAGAAATGGGGTTTGAGGGGCAAAAAGGGAGGTTTGGGGGGCAAAAAGGGGAGGTTGGGGGGCAGAAATGGGGTTTGGGGGGGCAAAAAGGGGGGTTGGGGGGGCAAAAAGGGGAGGTTGGGGGGCAGAAATGGGGTTTGGGGGGGCAAAAAGGGGGGTTGGGGCATCAGAAATGGGGTTTGGGGGGAAAAAAGGGGGTTTGGGGGGTCAGAAATGGGGTTTATGGGGGCAGAAATGGGGTTTGGGGGGTCAGAAAGGGGGTTTGGGGGTCAGAAGTGGGGTTTGGGGGGAAAAAAGGGGGTTTGGGGGGTCAGAAATGGCATTTGGGGGGCAAAAAGGGGGCTTGGGGGGTCAGAAATGGGGTTTGAGGGGCAAAAAGGGGGGTTGGGGGCAAAAAGGGGAGGTTGGGGGGCAGAAAGGGGGTTTGGGGGGGCAAAAAGGGGGGTTGGGGCATCAGAAATGGGGTTTGAGGGGCAAAAAGGGAGGTTTGGGGGGCAAAAAGGGGAGGTTGGGGTGCAGAAACGGGGTTTGGGGGGGAAAAAGGGGGTTTGGGGGGTAAAAAGGGGGTTTGGGGGGTAAAAAGGGGGTTTGGGGTGTCAGAAATGGGGTTTGGGGGGTAAAAGGTGGGTTTGGGGGGCAAAAAGGGGGATTGTGGGGTCAGAAATGGGGTTTGGGGGGTCAGAAATGGGGTTTGGGGGCAGAAATGGGGTTTGGAGGAGCAAAAAGGGGGTTTGGGGGGAAAAAGGGGGTTTGGGGGGAAAAAAGGGGGTTTGGAGGGTCAGAAATGGGGTTTGGGGGGGAAAAAGGGGAGTTTGGGGAGCAAAAAGGGGGTTTTAGGGGTCAAAGAGGGGATTTTGGGGGTCAAAGAGGGGGTTCAGGGGTGGGTATGGGGGTTCAGGGGATCAAAGAGGGGGTTCACGGGTGAGATTAGGGGTTTTGGGGGTCAAAGAGGGGGTTCAGGGGTGGGATTGGGGGTTTTGGGGGTTAAAGAGGGGGTTCAGGGGTGGGGATGGGGGTTTTGGGGGTCAAAGAGGAGGTTTTGGGGGTCAAGGAGGGGGTTCAGGGGTGGGGATGGGGGTTCAGGGGTGGGATTGGGGGTTTTGGGGTCAAAGAGGGGGTTTTGGGGGTCAAAGAGGGGGTTCAGGGGTGGGATTGGGGGTTTTGGGGGTCAAAGAGGGGGTTCAGGGGATCAAAGAGGGGGTTCAGGGGTGGGATTGGGGGTTTTGGGGGTCAAAGAAGGGGTTCAGGGGTGAGATTGGGGGTTTTGGGGGTTAAAGAAGGGGTTCAGGGGTGGGGATTGGGGTTTTAGGAGTCAAAGAGGAGATTTTGGGGGTCAAAGAGGGGGTTCAGGGCTGGGATTGGGGGTTTTGGGGGTCAAAGAGGGGGTTCAGGGGTGGGGATGGGGTTTTTGGGGGTCAGAAACGAGGCTCTTGGGGGCCAGAAATGGGGGTTTGGGGGCCAGAAATAAGGTTTTAGGGGTTCAGAGAGGAGTTTTGGGGGTCAAAGAGGGGCGTTTTGGGGGTTCAGGGCCCCCCCAGAACCTGCTCTCGCGTCTCCTCCAGCGACATCCGCTCCTCGAGCTCCTTGCGGCGCCGTCGCTCCTGCTCCTCCCGCAGCTTCTGCTCCATCATCTTGTCCACCTCCTCCTCCTCTGGGATTTTGGGGGTTCGGGGGGGTCACCAGGGGGGTTGGGGGGGCACTAGGGGGTTGGGGGACTCCAAAATTGGGGGGTTGGGGGGGTCTGAGGGGTTTGGTGGCATCAAAATTGAAGGTTTGGGGGTGTCTGGGGGCATCAAGTGGGGTTTGGGGGTGTCTGGGGGCACCAGATTTGGGGTTTGTTGGTCACTAGGGCCACTGGGAACCCCAGTTTGGGGGTTTGGGGGTGTCTGGGGGCACCAGGTTGGGGGTTTGGGGGGTCACTAGGGGGTTGGGGGCACCAGATTTGGGGTTTGGGGGTGTCTGGGGGCACCAGATTTGGGGTTTGGGGGTCACTGAGGGTCCTAGTTTGGGGGTTTGGGGGTCACTAAAGGTTTGGAGGCACCAGATTTGGGGTTTGGGGGTGTCTGGGGGCACCAGATTTGGGGTTTGGGGGTCACTAGGGCCACTGGGAACCTCAGTTTGGGGGTGTCTGGAGACACCAGGTTGGGGTTTGGGGGTCACTAGGGGGTTGGGGGGCACCAGATTTGGGGTTTGGGGGTGTCTGGAGGCACCAAGGGGGGAGTTTGGGGGTGTCTGAGGGGTTTGGTGGCATCAAAATTGAAGGTTTGGGGGTGTCTGGGGGCATCAAGTGGGGTTTGGGGGTCACTAGGGGGTTGGGGGGCACCAGATTTGGGGTTTGGGGGTGTCTGGGGGCACCAGATTTGGGGTTTGGGGGTCACTAGGGCCACTGGGAACCTCAATTTGGGGGTTTGGGGGTGTCTGGGGGCACCAGGTTGGGGGTTTGGGGGTCACTAGGGGGTTGGGGGCACCAGATTTGGGGTTTGGGGGTCACTGAGGGTCCTAGTTTGGGGGTTTGGGGGTCACTAAAGGTTTGGTGGCACCAGATTTGGGGTTTGGGGGTGTCTGGGGGCACCAAGGGGGGAGTTTGGGGGTGTCTGGGGGCACCAGATTTGGGGTTTGTGGGTCAGTAGGGCCACTGGGAACCCCAGTTTGGGGGTTTGGGGGTCACTAGGGCCACTGGGAACCCCAGTCTGGAGGTTTGGGGGTGTCTGGGGGCACCAGGTTGGGGGTTGTTGGTCACTAGGGCCACTGGGAACCCCAGTTTGGGGGTTTGGGGGTGTCTGGGGGCACCAGGTTGGGGGTTTGGGGGGTCACTAGGGGGTTGGGGGCACCAGATTTGGGGTTTGGGGGTGTCTGGGGGCACCAGATTTGGGGTTTGGGGGTCACTAGGGGGTTGGGGGCACCAGATTTGGGGTTTGGGGGTGTCTGGGGGCACCAGATTTGGGGTTTGGGGGTCACTAGGGGGTTGGGGGCACCAGATTTGGGGTTTGGGGGTCACTGAGAGTCCTAGTTTGGGGGTTTGGGGGTCACTAAAGGTTTGAGGGCACCAGATTTGGGGTTTGGGGGTGTCTGGGGGCACCAAGGGGGGAGTTTGGGGGTGTCTGAGGGGTTTGGTGGCATCAAAATGGAAGGTTTGGGGGTGTCTGGGGGCATCAGGTGGGGTTTGGGGGTGTCTGGGGGCACCAGATTTGGGGTTTGTGGGTCACTAGGGCCACTGGGAACCCCAGTTTGGGGGTTTTGGGGTGTCTGGAGGCACCAGGTTGGGGGTTTGGGGGGGTCACTAGGGGGTTGGGGGCACCAGATTTGGGGTTTGGGGGTGTCTGGGGGCACCAGGTTGGGGGTTTGGGGGGTCACTAAGGGGTTGAGGGGCACCAGATTTGGGGTTTGGGGGTGTCTGGGGGCACCAAGTGGGGGTTTGGGGGTGTCTGAGGGGTTTGGTGGCATCAAAATTGAAGGTTTGGGGGTGTCTGGGGGCACCAAGTGGGGGTTTGGGGGTCACTGGGAGCCCCAGTTTGGGGGTTTGGGGGTGTCTGGGGGGACCGGATTTGGGGTTTGGGGGTCACTGAGGGTCCCAGTTTCGGGATTCGGGGTTGTCTGGGGTCCTAGTTTAGGGGTCACAGGGGGCTCCAGTTTGAGGGTCACTGGAAGCCCCAGTTTAGGGGTTCGGGGGTCACCGAGGGCACCAGTTTGGGGGTCACTGGGAGAACCAGTTTGGGGGTCACTGAGGGGCCCAGTTTGGGGGTTCAGGGGTCACTGGGGTCCCAGTTTGGGGGTCACTGAGGGTCCCAGTTTGGGGGTTTGGGAGTCACTGGGGGAACCAGTTTGGGGGTCACTGGGGGCACCAGTTTGAGGGCTTGGGGGTCACTGGGGGAACCAGTTCAGGGGTCACTGGGGGTCCCAGTTTGAGAGTTTGGGGGTCACTGGGAGAACCAGTTTGGGGGTCACTGAGGGGCCCAGTTTGGGGGTTCAGGGGTCACTGGGGGAACCAGTTTGGGGGTCACCAGAGGCACCAGTTTGGAGGTTTGGGGGTCACTAGGGGCACCAGTTTGAGGGTTCGGGGGTCACCGGGGGCACCAGTTTGGGGTTCACTGGGGTTACCAGTTTGAGGGTTTGGGGGTCACTGAGGGTCCCAGTTTAGGGGTTTGGGGGTCACTAGGGTCCCAGTTTGGGGGTCACTGAGGGAACCAGTTTGAGGGCTTGGGGATCACTGGGGGCACCAGTTTGGGGGTCACTGGGGGAACCAGTTTGGGGGTCACTGGGGGTCCCAGTTTGAGAGTTTGGGGGTCACTGGGGGCACCAGTTTGGGGGTCAGTGGGGTCCCAGTTCGGGGGTCACTGGGGGTCCCAGTTTGAGAGTTTGGAGGTCACTGGGGGCACCAGTTTGGGGGTCACTGGGGGCACCAGTTTGAGGGCTTGGGGGTCACTGAGGGCACCAGTTTGGGGGTCACTGGGGGAACCAGTTTGGGGGTCACTGGGGGCACCAGTTTGGGGGTTTGGGTGTCACTGCGGTCCCAGTTTAGGGGTTCAACGGTTGCCATGGTAACAGCGAGGGGGCGGGGCCTGTTGCCAGGGCCTGCGTTGGCGGGAACGGGCGGGGGGGGGGGGTGGTGGTTGGCGCCCGTTGCCATGGCGACCCCGGGAGGGGGCGGGGCTTGTTGCCACGGCCGCCGGGCCGGGGTTGGAGGGGGGGGTTCCCGGGTCGGGGGTGGGGGGTGGTCTCACCCTGCCGTTTGCGCTCTCGCTCCACCATGACGTGCCGGTGCAGCGCCCGCGCCATGGCGGACGAGAGCTTGGGCCGCTCCAGCAGAGCCGGCATCGTGACCGCCTGCCCCGAGCCGGAAGGGACGGAGGGAGGAGGCGGAAACGGAAGGGGGGGGGCGCGCGCACTTCCGCTTCCGGTCACAGGCCACGCCCACGCGCCGCGAGAGAGGCGCGCGCGGCGGCCGCGGGGGTCACGTGAGCGCTCGGCCACGCCCCCCCTCCGCTCCCCCCCCTCCCAGGGTCACGTGAGCGAGCGCCTCCCCCCCCCCCCCCCCGAATTCCCGCGCGGCGAGGGGTCACGTGAGGGATTGGCTGCCCCCCACCCCGGTTCCCGCGCAGCGAGGGGTCACGTGGCCACGCCCCCCCCCGGCCCGCGCAGCGAGGGGTCACGTGAGCACGTAGCTACCCGCCCTTCCCCCTTTCCCGCGCGGCGACGGGTCACGTGAGCGATCGGCCCCACGCCCCTTCGGGGTCACGTGAGCGATCGGCGCCCGCGCTTTCTCTGCGCAGCGATGGGTCACGTGAGCGGTGGGCCGCGCGCCCAACCAGGTCACGTGAGCGCCTCTCCCTCTTTCCCCACCCCCCGCCCACTTCCGGGTCACGTGGGCCTTGCCCGCGCCGCCACAGGGTCACGTGAGCGCTTGGCCACGCCCCCCTCCCCGCGGGGCGCGATTGGTCACGTGAGGAACTGGCCGCGCGCTCTTCCCCCTCCCGCAGGGTCACGTGAGCGAGCGGCCTCCCCGAATCCCCGCGCGGCGAGGGGGTCACGTGGCCACGCCCCCCGCCCAGCGACGGGTCACGTGAGCGGTTCCCCCCCCCCCGGCCTTAAGGGTCACGTGAGCGATTGGCGCCCGCGCTTTCTGGGTGCAGAGCTGGGTCACGTGAGCGCTCGGCCACGCCCCCTCCGCTCCGCCCCCATTCCCGCGCGGCGAGAGGTCACGTGAGCACCTGGCTCACCTCCCCCCCCCCCCCAAGTTCCCGCGCAGCGACGGGTCACGTGAGCGCTTGGCCACGCCCCCTCCTCTCCCCCGCCCCCGCGCGGCCATGGGTCACGTGAGCGACTGCCCGCGCGCGCCCCTCCCCTTCGGGGTCACGTGAGCGATCGGCTCCCGCGCTTTCTCGGTGCAGCGCTGGGTCACGTGAGCGCTCGGCCACGCCCCCTCCCCCAGCGGCGAAGGGTCACGTGGCCACGCCCCCCGGCGCAGCGCTGGGTCACGTGAGCGCTTGGCCACGCCCCCTCCCCATTCCCGCGCGGCGAGGGGGGGGTCACGTGACCGACCGGCCGCGCGCGCCCGCCCCCTTTCCCGCCTCTTCAGGGTCACGTGAGCGATGGGCGCCCGCGCTTTCTCTGCGCAGCGCTGGGTCACGTGATCGCTTAGCCACGCCCCCTCCCCCAGCGGCGATGGGTCACGTGAGCGGTTGGCCCCGCCCCCTCCCCTTAGCCCCGCCCCCACGAGGCCATTTCTCTCTTTTCCTCCATTTATAAAGGGGAGGGGGGAGGGGCCGGAGCACAGAGACCCCCCCCCTCCCCCCCTTTACCCCTCCCCGCCCCCCCGCAGCAGCTTTAAATAAAAACCCAATTATCCCAATTAAAAAAAAAACCCAAACCTCCCCCCCCTCCCGGCTTCACATTTGGGGGCAAATAAATAAAAAGGGGGGTGGGGGGGTGGGGGGGGGGAGGGGCTTAAGTGCTGGGGGGAGGGGATTTGGGGGACACCCCCACCCCCCCCCTCACATGGAGACCCCAAAAATAGGGGAGAGCCCCCCAAAAAAAGGGGCTCTGGGACCCCCCTCCTCAATTCGGGGTGTGCAAAGGGCCCCCCCCCATGGAAAGGGGTGGGGGGGTCCCCAAAAATGGGACTTTATGAGGGGGGAGGCGCCATTTTGAGGGTGTCTTAGGTGGGGGGGGATAGGTTGGGGGGGGGGCTCTCATTTCTGGGGGTCCCCAACCCCCAAATGCCCCCAAAGCGGGGGGCAACCCCCTATTTTTAGGGTCTCCTTCTTCTAGGGGGGGTCCCCAACCCCATATTGAGGGGGGTCCCTCTCTGTGAGGGGGTCCCCAACCCCCTAAGTCTCCAAATGGGGGGGTGGACAACCCCATTTTGGGGGGTCTCCTTCTCTTCGGGGGGGTCCCCGTTCTCTTGGGGGGTAGGGGGTCAGTCGACGCGGACCAGCAGCCCGCAGAGGACGGTGGCCCCGGGCTCCTTGGTGACCCACTCGATCTCCGTGGGGTCGAGGCCTTCGGGGGGGCGAAGAGACGGGGGGCCGGCCCGGAAGGAGCCAGGCCGCACGCAAACCTCGAAAGCCACTTGGGCCCCGTGGGCTCGTTGGGAACTGGGGTCCCGGAACCTGGAGAGAGAATAAGGTTGGGGGGGGGGTCAGGAAACCCCCCCTAAAAGCCACACCCCCGTCCCCCCTTTCCATCCCCTTTTAAGGGGGCGTTGCCCCTTTAAGGCTGGAGGCTCTCTGGGGCTCATTTGCATAACCACGCCCCCTTGGTCACGCCCCTTCCGTTAACCACGCCCCCTCTCCACTTCTTTCCATCCCTATTGAGGGGCGTTGCCCCTTTAAGGCCACGCCCCAAGGGACCCCCCCCCATCTCCTAGAGTGGGACGTTGCCCCTTTAAAGCTTGAAGCGCCCTCAAGCTCATTTGCATAACCACGCCCCCTCCCGGTGAGGCCACGCCCCCCTCCGCTCCCCACCCCTCCCAGTCCCTCCCAGTCCCCCCAATTCCCCTCCCAGTCCCCTCCCAGTCCCCCCAATTCCCCTCAATTCCCCTCCCAGTCCCCCCAATTCCCCCCAATTCCCCTCCCAGTCCCCTCCCAGTCCCTCCCAGTGCCCCCCATTCCCCTCAATTCCCCTCCCAGTCCCCCCAGTGCCCCCAATTCCCCTCCCAGTGCTCCCTATTCCCCTCCCAGTCCCCCCATTCCCCTCCCAGTGCCCCCCAGTCCCCCCAGTCCCCCCATCTGACCGTGCCGGGGGGGCGAGGGGGGGCAGGCTGGCGTAGCGCAGGGCGGGCGAGAGCAGCAGCCGGGGGGGCAGCGAAGCCCCCGCCCCACGGAGCCCCCCGGGACCCCCCCCGGCCTTGTCGGGGGGCGCCAGCACCGACCAGGGGCCTGTTGGGGGGGGGGACACGGGGGGGGTTATGGGGCGCTATGGGGCAGGGAGGGGGGGCTAGGGGGTGGGGAAAGGGGGGTTATGGGGCGCTATGGGGCTGGGGGGGGGCTAGGGGGTGGGGAAAGGGGGGTTATGGGGTGCTATGGGGCTGGGGGGGGGCTATGGGGTGCTATGGGGCAGGGAGGGGGGCTATGGGGTGGGGAAAGGGGCTCTATGGGGCAGAGGGGGGGGCTATGGGGTGCTATGGGGCAAGGAGGGGGGGCTATGGGGCGCTATGGGGCAGGGAGAGGGGGCTATGGGGTGCTATGGGGCAGGGAGAGGGGGTTATGGGGCTCTATGGGGCAGGGAGAGGGGTTATGGGGCGCTATGGGGCAGGGAGAGGGGCTATGGGGCTCTATGGGGCAGGGAGAGAGGGGTTATGGGGCGCTATGGGGCAGGGAGAGAGGGGTTATGGGGCGCTATGGGGCAGGGAGAGGGGTTATGGGGCGCTATGGGGCAGGGAGAGAGGGGTTATGGGGCGCTATGGGGCAGGGAGAGAGGGGTTATGGGGCGCTATGGGGCAGGGAGGGGGGGTTATGGGGCGCTATGGGGCTGGAGGGGGGGGCCTATGGGGCAGAGACGGGGACTATGGGGCAGGATGGGGTGGGGAGAGGGGGCTATGGGGCAGGGAGGGGGGGTTATGGGGCGCTATGGGGCAGGGAGAGAGGGGTTATGGGGCGCTATGGGGCAGGGAGGGGGGTTATGGGGCGCTATGGGGCAGGGAGAGAGGCTATGGGGTGCTATGGGGCAGGGAGAGGGGGCTATGGGGCGCTATGGGGCAGGGAGAGAGGGGCTATGGGGCAGGGAGGGGGGTTATGGGGTGCTATGGGGCGCTATGGGGCAGGGAAAGGGGGTATATGGAGCTGGTGGGGGGGCTGTGGGGCGCTATGGGGCAGGGAGAGAGGGGTTATGGGGCGCTATGGGGCAGGGAGAGAGGGGTTATGGGGCGCTATGGGGCAGGGAGAGAGGGTTATGGGGCGCTATGGGGCAGGGAGAGAGGGTTATGGGGCGCTATGGGGCAGGGAGAGAGGGTTATGGGGCGCTATGGGGCAGGGAGAGAGGGCTATGGGGCGCTATGGGGCAGGGAGAGAGGGGTTATGGGGCGCTATGGGGCAGGGAGAGGGGGCTATGGGGGGCTATGGGGCAGGGAGAGAGGGGTTATGGGGCGCTATGGGGCAGGGAGAGAGGGGTTATGGGGCGCTATGGGGCAGGGAGAGGGGTTATGGGGCGCTATGGGGTGGGGAAAGGGGCTCTATGGGGCAGAGGGGGGGCTATGGGGCGCTATGGGGCTGGAGGGGGGGGGCTATGGGGTGGGGAGAGGGTTTAGGGGTCCCTAGAGTGTTTTTGGGGGTCCCTGGGCTGGTTTTGGGGGTCTTTTCAGGGTCTCCCAGGATGGTTTTGGGGTCCCTGGGGGGGGTTTTGGGGTGTTTGGGGGAATTTTGGGGTCCCTGGGGTGGGTTTTGGGGTTCCTGGTGTGATTTTTGGGGTCCCGGGGGTGCTTTTTGGGGTGTTTTTGGTGTTTCTATTGGGATTTTTGGGGTGTTTGGGGGGTCCCAGGGCTGGTTTTGGGGTCTCTTCAGAGTCTCCCAGGTGGTTTTGGGGTCCCTGGGGTGGGTTTTGGGGTTCCTGGTGTGATTTTTGGGGTCCCGGGGGTGCTTTTTGGGGTGTTTTTGGTGTTTCTATTGTGATTTTTGGGGTGGTTTTGGGGTCCCAGGGCTGGTTTTGGGGTCTCTTCAGAGTCTCCCAGGTGGTTTTGGGGTCCCTGGGGTGGGTTTTGGGGTGTTTGGGGGAATTTTGGGGTCCCCGGGGATGGGTTTTGGGGTTCCTGGTGTGATTTTTAGGGTGCCAGGGTGGTTTTGGGGGTGCTTTTTGCATCTCTGGGGTCGGTTTTGGGATTCCTGGAGGTGGTTTTGGGGTGTTTTGGGGTTCCTAGTGTCATTTTGGGGTCCCCGGGGTGGTTTTGGGGGGGATTTGGGGTCCCTGGGGTGGTTTTTGGGGTCCCCAGTGTGATTTTGGGGGGGGGTTGGGGTCCCTGGGGTGGTTTTTGGGGTCCCCAGTGTGATTTTGGGGGGGTTTTGGGGTCCCTGGGGTGGTTTCTGGGTTCCCCGGTGTGATTTTTGGGGGGTTGTGGGGTCCCTGGGGGGTGGTTTGGGGGAATTTTGGGGTCCCTGGGGTGGGTTTTGGGGTTCCTGGTGTGATTTTTGGGGTCCCGGGGGTGGTTTTTGGGGTGTTTTTGGTGTTTCTATTGGGATTTTTGGGGTGTTTGGGGGGTCCCAGGGCTGGTTTTGGGGTCTCTTCAGAGTCTCCCAGGTGGTTTTGGGGTCCCTGGGGTGGTTTTGGGGTCCCAGGGCTGGTTTTGGGGTCTTTTCAGGGTCTCCCAGGTGGGTTTTGGGGTCCCTGGGGGGGGGTTGGGGTGTTTGGGGGAATTTTGGGGTCCCTGGGGGTGGGTTTTGGGGTTCCTGGTGTGATTTTTGGGGTGCCAGGGTGGTTTTGGGGGTGCTTTTTGCATCTCTGGGGTCGGTTTTGGGGTTCCTGGAGGTGGTTTTGGGGTGTTTTGGGGTTCCTGGTGTCATTTTGGGGTCCCCGGGGTGGTTTTGGGGGGGATTTGGGGTCCCTGGGGTGGTTTTTGGGGTCCCTGGGGTGGTTTTTGGGGGGGTTTTGGGGTCCCTGGGGTGGTTTTGGGGTCCCCAGTGTGATTTTTGGGGGGTTTTGGGGGTCCCTGAGGTGGTTTTAGGGGTCCCTGGGTGGGTTTTTGGGGTCCCTGGGTGGGTTTTTAGGGGTCCTAGTGTGATTTTTAGCGTTTCTAGTGTGATTTTAGGGGTCCTTGGAGTGGTTTTGGGGTCCCTAGTGTGATTTTTGGGGTGTTTTGGGGTCCCTGGAGTGGATTTTGGGGTCCCCTGTGTGATTTTTGGGGGGTTTTGGGGTCCCTGGGGTGGTTTTTGGGGTTCCTGGTGTGATTTTTGGGGGGTTTTGGGGTCCTTGGGGTGGGTTTTGGGGTCCCCTGTGTGATTTTTGCGGGGGTTTGGGGTCCCTCGGGTGGTTTTTGGGGTGTTTTGGGGTCTCTAAGGTGGTTTTGGGGATTTCTGGTGTGATTTTTGGGGTGTTTTGGGGTCCCTGGAGTGGTTTTTGGGGTTCCTGGTGTGATTTTTGGGGGGTTTTGGGGTCCCTGGGGTGGTTGTGAGGGGGGGTTTGGGGTCCCTGGGGTGGTTTTTGGGGTCCCCGGGGTGGTTTTGGGGGGGGTTTGGGGTCCCTGGGGTGCTTTTTGGGGTCCCTGAGATGGTTTTTGGGGGTGTTTTTGGGGTCCCTGGGGTGTTTTTGGGGTCCCTGGGGTGTTTTTGGGGGGGGGGTTTAGGGGTCCCCGGGGTATATTTTTTGGGGGTCCCCGGGGTGTATTTTTGGGGGGGTTTGGGGTCCCTGGAGTGGATTTTGGGGTCGTCTGTGTGACTTTGGGGGGTTTTTGGGGTCCCCAGGGTGGTTTTTGGGGGGTTTTGGGGGTCTCTAAGGTAGTTTTTGGGGTCCCTGGGTGGGTTTTTGGGGTCCCTGAGGTGGTTTTTGGGGTGTTTCTGGGCTCTCTGGGGTGTTTTTGGGGTCCCTGAGGTGGTTTTTGGGGGTGTTTCTGGGGTCCCTGGGGTGTTTTTGGGGTCCCCGGGGTGTATTTTTTTGGGGTCCCCGGGGTATATTTTTTGGGGGGGTCCCCCCTTACCTGGGACGAGCTCCCCGCGGTCGAGGCTCCGCCTGACGCCGCCGGCGCTGGAGCCGCCGAACGCCCGAGGCCACTTGTGCCACGAAGCCGACGGCTCCGAGCGCGGCCGCGGCCTGGGGGGGACCCTCAGCACCCCAAAACTCCACCCGGGGCACCCCAAAAACCCACCCCGGCACCCCGAAAACCCCCCAAACCCACCCACGAACCCCAAAAACCACCCCAGGACAGGCTAAAACCCACCCAGGACACCCCAAACCCAACTTAAAGCTCCTCAAAACCCACCCGGACACCCCAAAATCCACCCAGGACACCCCAAAATCCACCCTCAGCACCCCAAAAACCCCACAGAGCACCCCAAAAACCCACCCAGCACCCCAAAAACCACACAGGAACCCCAAAAAACACCCCAGGACAGGCTAAAACCCACCCAGGATGCCCCAAACCCGACTTAAAGCTCCTCAAAACCCACCCGGACACCCCAAAATCCACCCAGGACACCCCAAAATCCACCCTCGGCACCCCAAAAACCCACCCAGCACCCCAAAAACCACACAGGAACCCCAAAAAACACCCCAGGACAGGCTAAAACCCACCCAGGATGCCCCAAACCCGACTTAAAGCTCCTCAAAACCCACCCCAGCACCCCAAAATCCACCCAGGACACCCCAAAATCCATCCTCAGCACCCCAAAAACCCCACAGGGCACCCCAAAAACCCCCAAAACCCACCCCTAGCACCCCAAAAACCACCCCAGGAACCCCAAAAACCACCCCAGGACACCCCAAACCCAACTTAAAGCTCCTCAAAACCCAACCAGACACCCCAAAATCCACCCTCGGCACCCCAAAAACCCCACAGGGCACCCCAAAACCCACCCCAGTACCCCAAAAGAACCCCAAAACCCAGCCAGGAACCCCAAAACAAGCCCCAGAAACCCCAAAAACCACCCAGGAACCCCAAAAACCCACCCCAGGAACCCCAAAAACCAACTTAAAGCTCCTCAAAATCCCCCCGGATACCCCAAAACCCACCCAGGACACCCCAAAATCCACCCTCAGCACCCCAAAAACCCCACAGGGCACCCCGAAAACCCCAAAAAACCACCCTAGGACAAGCTAAAACCCACCCAGGACACCCCAAACCCAACTTAAAGCTCCTCAACACCCCCGCTAGACACCCCAAAACCCGCTCTCAGCACCCCAAAACCCTCCTAGACCCCACTTAGACCCCTCAAACCCTCCCTGGACACCCCCAAACCCCACTTAGACCCCATAAAGCCCCACTTAGACCCCCCCAAACCCCACTTAGACCCCTCAAAGCACCCCAGGACACCCCCAAACCCCACTCAGACCCCTCCAAACCCCACTCAGACCCCCCCAAGCCCCACTCAGACCCCACAAAACCCCACTTAGACCCCCCCAAGCACCCCAGGACCCCCCCAAACCCCACTTAGACCCCATAAAACCCCACTTAGACCCCATAAAACCCCACTCAGACCCCCCCAAACACCCCAGGACCCCCCCAAACCCCATTTAGACCCCATCAAACCCCATTTAGACCCCCCCAAACCCCACTTAGACCCCCCCAAACCCCACTTAGACCCCCCCAAGCACCCCAGGACACCCCCAAACCCCACTTAGACCCCATCAAACCCCATTTAGACCCCCCCAAGCCCCACTTAGACCCCCCCAAGCCCCACTCAGACCGCCCCAAACACCCCAGGACCCCCCCAAACCCCACTTAGACCCCATAAAACCCCACTTAGACCCCATAAAACCCCACTCAGACCCCCCCAAACACCCCAGGACCCCCCCAAACCCCACTTAGACCCCATCAAACCCCACTTAGACCCCATCAAACCCCACTTAGACCCCATAAAGCACCCCAGGACACCCCCAAACCCCACTTAGACCCCATCAAACCCCATTTAGACCCCATAAAGCCCCACTTAGACCCCTCCCAAGCCCCCCAGGACACCCCAAAACCCCACTCAGACCCCCCCAAGCCCCCCAGGACACCCCCAAACCCCACTTAGACCCCATCAAACCCCACTCAGACCCCAAGCACCCCAGGACACCCCCAAACCCCACTTAGACCCCATAAAACCCCACTTAGACCCCATAAAACCCTACTCAGACCCCCCCAAGCCCCCCAGGACACCCCCAAACCCCTCCAAGACCCCCCCAAATCTCCTCACCGGAGGCTGAAGCGGCACCAGCCGAGGGGTGGGGGGGGTTCGTGCGCCCCCTCCCCGCGCCGCCCCCCCTCCTCGCCGCGGCGCTGCTGGCACGACTCGCAGAAGCAGAGGCAGCGTCGGGGCTCGGGGGCAAAATATTCCTCTGGGGGGGCAAAAAATATTAAATAGACCCCCCCAAAAGACACCCCCAAACCCAGAACCCCCCAAAACCCCTCTTACACCCCCAAAAAACCCCTCTTAGTGCCCCTCAGGACCCCCAAAATTCCTCTTAGGGCCCCCCAGGACCCCCAAAACTCCTTCTTAGGGTCCCCCAGGGCCCCCAAAACTCCTTCTTAGGGTCCCCCAGGGCCCCCAAAACTCCTCTTAGACCCCCCAAAACTCCTCTTGGAGCCCCCCAGGACCCCCAAAAGCTCCTCTTAGACCCCAAAACCCCCTCTTAGAGCCCCCCAGGACCCCCAAAAACCCCTCTTAGACCCCCCAAAACCCCTCCTAGGGTCCCCCTGACCCCAAAAAAAACCCTCTTAGACCCCAAAAACCCCTCTTAGAGCCCCCCAAGACCCCCCAAAACCCCTCTTAGACCCCCAAAACCCCTCTTAGAGCCCCCCAGGACCACCAAAAAACCCTCCTAGACCCCCAAAACCCCTCTTCGAGCCCCCCCGACCCCCAAAAACCCCCTTAGACCCCCCAAAAATCCCTCTTAAGAGCCCCCCAGGACCCCAAAACTCCTTCTTAGGGGCCCCAGGACCCTCAAAACCTCTGTTAGAGCCCCCCAGGACCCCCAAAAATCCCTCTTAGGGCCCCCAAAACCCCTCCTAGATTCCCCCAGGACCCCCAAAAAACCCTCTTAGGGCCCCCCAGAATCACTCTTAGAGCCTCCCAGGACCCCCAAAAACCCCTCTTAGACCCCCAAAACCCCTCCTAGGGTCCCCCGACCCCAAAAAAACTCTCTTAGACCCCAAAAACCCCTCTTAGAGCCCCCCGGGACCCCCCGAAACCCCTCTTAGACCTCAAAAACCCCTCTTAGAGCCCCCCAGGACCCCCCAAAACCCCTCTGAGACCCCAAACACCCCTCTTAGAGCCCCCCAGGACCCCCAAAACCCCTCCTAAAGCCCCCCAGGACCCCCCACAGCCCCTCTTAGACCCCAAAAACCCCTCTTAGACCCCCCCAGGACCCCCAAAAACCCCTCTTATACCCCAAAACCCCTCTTAGAGCCCCCCAGGACCCCCAAAAACTCCTCTCAGGGCCCCCCAGGACCCCCAAAACCCCCTCTTAGGGGCCCCAAATCCTCCTGACCCCCCCTCCCCGCCTCCCCAATCCCATTCTAGACTCCCAGTACCCCCCAACTCAATCCCAGTGCTCCCAGTACCCCCCAATCCCATTCCCAGGGTCCTAGTGCCCCCTCCCAGTCCCATTCCCAGGGTCCTAGTGCCCCCCTCTCAATCCCAGTGCTCCCAGTGCCCCCACTCCTCAATCCCAGTGCTCGCAATTGCCTCCCCCACCAATCCCAGTCCTCCCAGTACCCCCCCAATCCCATTCCCAGAGTCCTAGTGCCCCCCCCAATCCCATTCTCAGGGTCCTAGTGCCCCCCACCCTCAATCCCAGTGCTCCCAGTGCCCTCACTCCTCAATCCCAGTGCTCCCAATTGCCTCCCCCCCAATCCTACTTCTCCCAGTACCCCCCCCAGTCCCATCCCAGTACCCCCCGCAATCCTATTCCCAGGGTTCTAGTACCCCCCACCTCAATCCCAGTGGTCTCAGTACCCCCCAGTCCCATCCCAGTACTCCCAGTACCTCCCCTCAATCCCATTCCCAGGGTCCTAGTGCCCACCCCCCAGTCCCATTCCCAGGGTCCTAGTGCCCCCCCTCTCAATCCCAGTGCTCCCAGTGCCCCCACTCCTCAATCCCAGCGCTCCCAACCGCCTCCCCCCCTCAATCCCACCTCTCCCAGTACCCCCCCAATCCCATTCCCAGGGTCCTAGTGCCCCCCCCCAGTCCCATTCCCAAGGTCCTAGTGCCCCCCCTCTCAATCCCAGTGCTCCCAGTGCCCCCACTCCTCAATCCCAGAGCTCCCAATTGCCTCCCCCCACAATCCCAGTCCTCCCAGTACCCCCTCAATCCCATTCCCAGGGTCCTAGTGCCCCCCCCAGTCCCATTCTCAGGGTCCTAGTGCCCCCCCACCCTCAATCCCAGTGCTCCCAGTGCCCCCACTCCTCAATCCCAGCGCTCCCAATCGCCCCCTCCCCCCAATCCCACCTCTCCCAGTACCCCCCCAGTCCCATCCCAGTGCTCCCAGTACCCCCCCCACTCACCAGGCAGCAGCAGGAGGTCCTTGAAGCGCGCGCACAGGGCCTGGTAGGGGCAGGGCTGGGGGGGGGAACCGGCGGGCGGGGGGACCCAGCGGCGCCGCTCCTTGACCCCTGAGGGGGCGGGGCCAGAGCACGGGGGGGCGTGGTCAGAGCCGGGAGAGGGCGTGGCCTCCGCGGGCGAAACCATTCGGGGCCGGGGCGGGGGGGGGAAGGGAAACTCCCCCCCAGCCTCATAGATTTGGGGGTCCACGACCCCCTTAGCCCCATAGGGACCCCCAGCCCCATAGATTTGGGGATCACTGACCCCCCCCAGCCCCATAGGGACCCCCAGCCCCATAGATTTGGGAGTCCCTGACCCCCCCCCAGCCCCATAGGGACCCCCAGCCCCATAGATTTGGGGGTCCCTGAGCCAACCCAGCCCCATAGGGACCCCCAGCCCCATAGATTTGGGGGGTCCCTGAGCCACCCAGCCCCATAGAGGCCCCCAGCCCCATAGATTAGGGGCTTCACAACCCTCTTAGCCCCACAGGAACCCACAGCCCCATAGATTTGGGGGTCCCTGACGCCCCCAACCCCACAGAGACCCCCAACCTCATAGATTCAGGGGTCCCTGAGCTCCCCCCCCAGCCCCATAGATTTGGGGGTCCCCACCCCCTCTGTCCCACACTTGGGGGTCGCCCCCCCACTCACCATCCACCACGTCCGCCTTCTCCACGTCCCCCCGGGCTCGGGGGTCCCCGGGCCCCCCCCCCATCCTCGTCCGACACGATGGAAACCTGGGGGGGTGGGGGGAAAATTGGGGTCCCCTCTGCCCCCCGCCCCCCAAACTTGGGGGTCCCAGTGCTCCCAGTACCCCCCCAATCCCATTCCCAGGGTCCTAGTGCCCCCCCAACCAATCCCATTCCCAGGGTCCTAGTGCCCCCTTCTCAATCCAATTCCCAGGGTCCTAGTGCCCCCCCAATCCCGTTCCCAGGGTCCTAGTGCCCCCTTCTCAATCCAATTCCCAGGGTCCTAGTGCCCCCCCAATCCCGTTCCCCGGGTCCTAGTGCCTGCTCTTCAATCCAGTTCCCAGGGTCCTAGTGCCCCCCCCAAATCCCATTCCCAAGGTCCTAATGCCCACTTCTCAATCCCATTCTCATGGTCCTAGTGCCCCCCTCTCAATCCCATTCCCAGGGTCCTAGTGCCCTACTCCTCAATCTCATTCTCATGGTCCTAATGTCCTCCCTCAATCCCATTCCCAGGGTCCTAGTGTCCACTCCTCAATCCCATTCCCAGGGTCCTAATGCCCCCCCTCAATTCCATTCTCATGGTCCTAGTGCCCCCTCTCAATTCCATTTCCAGGGTCCTAGTGCCCACTCCTCAATCCCATTTCCAGGGTCCTAGTGCCCCCCTCTCAATCCATTCCCAGCGTCCTAGTGCCCCCCCATCAATCCCATTCCCAGGGTCCTAGTGCCCCCCTCTCAATCCCATTCTCATGGTCCTAGTGCCCCCTCTCAATCCCATTCTCATGGTCCTAGTGCCCCCTCTCAATCCCATTCCCAGGGTCCTAGTGCCCACTCCTCAATCCCATTCCCGGGTCCTAGTGCCCCCCTCTCAATCCCATTTCCAGGGTCCTAGTGCCCCCCTCTCAAATCCCATTCTCATGGTCCTAGTGCCCCCCCCTCAATCCCATTCTCATGGTCCTAGTGCCCCCCCTCAATCCCATTCTCATGGTCCTAGTGCCCCCCTCAATCCCATTCCAAGGTCCTAGTGCCCACTCCTCAATCCCATTTCCAGGGTCCTAGTGCCCCACTCCTCAATCCCAGTGCTCCCAGTGTACCCCTCCAAAATATTGGGGCTGGGGGGGGAGGGTATCAGGGCTCAAAGGGGGGTTCCAGTAATTTCCGGGGGGGTCTCAAGGCCATTGGGGGGTTCCCACACCCCAAAATGGGGGGGGCGGATCAGGTTAGAAAGGGAGGGGTCCCAGTCTAATTGGAGGAGGGGGCAACAGGGTCTATTGGGATCAACGTCTGTATGGGGGGGTCCCAGTCCCACTGGGGGGGGGGTCCCAGTCCCATGTGGGGGGGGGTCAGTGTTTATATGGGGGGGTCCCAATCCCATTGTGGGGGGTTCCAATCCCATGGGGGGGTCAGTGTTTATATGGGGGGTCCCAGTCCCATTGGGGGGGGGTCCCAATCCCACTGGGGGGGGCCTCAGTCCCATGGGGGGGGTCAGTGTTCATATTGTGGGGTTCTAGTCTCACGGTGGGGGGTGTCAGTGTTTTATATGGGGGGGTCCCAGTCCCATGGCGGGGGATCAGTGTTCATTTAGGGGGGGTCCCAGTCCACTAGGGGGGGTCCCAGTCCCATTGTGGGGGGTCCCAGTCCATGGTGGGGGGGTCAATGTGTATATAGGGGGGTCCCAGTCCCATTGTGGGGGGGGCCCAGTCCCATGGGGGGGTTCCCAGTCCCCATGGGGGACCAATTCCAAGTCCCCTGGAAATTGGATTGGGGGGGGCACTAGGACCCTAGGAATGGAATTGAGAGGGGGGGCACTAGGACCCTGGGAATGGGATTGTGAGGGGGCACTAGGACCCTGGGAATAGGATTGGGGGGGGGCACTAGGACCCTGGGAATGGGATTGAGAAGGGGGCACTAGGACCCTGGGAATGGGATTGTTGGGGTGGGCACTAGGACCCTGGGAACGGGATTGAGAGGGGGGCACTAGGACCCTGGAATGGGATTGTTGGGGCGGGCACTAGGACCCTGGGAATGGGATTGTTGGGGTGGGCACTAGGACCCTGGGAATGGAATTGAGAGGGGGGCACTAGGACCCTGGGAATGGGATTGGGGGGGGGCGTATATCAGATTTTTGGGGTGTCCCCCCCCCATTTTTTTTTTTTTTTCTTACCTGCTGGCACTGGCCGTAGAGGTCGATGAGGACGTAGCAGGGGGCCGGGACCCCCCCCGCAGCCGCCCCCTGGTCGACGCCGTCGACGAAGAGGTGCAGGCGACCCCCCCCGTCCACCAGCAGCCCCAGCAGCGTCCCCGCCGGCACCTCGTCCAGGTCGGGGCCGTAGTTCTCGCGGATCTGGAAAAAAAATGGGGGGGGGACCCCAAAAAATTGGGGGGGGGGGCGTTAAAAATGGGATACGGGGGGCTGGGTACGGGGGGGATGCTCTGGGGTCCAGGGAAGCTCTAAGGGGGGGGGGACACATGATGGGGAGGGGGTAAATGGGGTGGGGGGGGGTAAATAGGGGGTGGAGGGGGGTAAATGGGGTGGGGGGGGTCAAAAATACCGGGGGGGGTTAAAAAGGGGGGGGGGACACCCCTAAATGTGGAAAGGGGGGGGCTGGGTATGGGGGGGATGCTCTGGGGTCAAGCTCTGGGGAGGGGGGGCATGATGGGGAGGGGTAAATGGGGTGAGGGGGGGTAAAAAGAGGTGGGGGGGGTCAAAAATAGAGGAGAGGGGGGTTAAAAATACCGGGAGAGGTCAAAAAAGTGGGGGGGGACCCCTAAATGTGGAAAGGGGGGGGCTGGGTATGGGGGGGATGCTCTGGGTCCAGGGGAAGCTGTGGGGGGGGGGGGGACATGATGGGGAGGGTAAATGGGGTGGGGGGGGGGTAAAAAAGGAGGTGGGGGGTCAAAAATAGAGGAGGGGGGGTTAAAAATACCGGGAGGGGTCAAAAAGGAGGGGGGGTGACCCCTAAATGTGGAAGGGGGGGGGCTGGGTATGGGGGGGATGCTCTGGAGTCAAGCTCTGGGGGAGGGGGGGGGGAACATGATGGGAAGGGGTAAATGGGGTGAGGGGGAGTAAAAAGGAGGTGGGGGGGTCAAAAATAGGGGAGGGGGGGTTAAAAATACCGGGGGGGTCAAAAAGGGGGGGGGGACCCCCTAAATGTGGAAGGGGGGGGGCTGGGTATGGGGGGGATGCTCTGGGGTCAAGCTCTGGGGGGGGGGGGGGGCATGATGGAGAGGGGTAAGTGGGGTGAGGGGGGGGGTAAAAAGAGGTGGGAGAGGGGTAAATGGGGTGGGGGGGGGTCAAAAATAGCGGGGGGGGGTCAAAAAAGGGGGGGGGGACCCCTAAATGTGGAAAGGGGGGGGCTGGGTATGGGGGGGATGCTCTGGGGTCAAGCTCTGGGGAGGGGGGGGGGGACATGATGGGGAGGGGTAAATGGGGTGGGGGGGGGGTAAATAGGGGGTGGAGGGGGGTAAATGGGGTGGGGGGGTCAAAAATAGGGGAGAGGGACTTAAAAAGTGGGGGGGGACCCCTAAATGTGGGGGGGACCCCAAAATATGGTGGGGGAA
>NW_027207142.1:0-28626 GCF_032191515.1 Phaenicophaeus curvirostris
GGTGTGAGCGGAGAGATAAGGGACAGACAGACAGACAGACAGAGCTGGGTGGACACAGAGGGAAGGACAGAGAAGGGGACAGGCAGGACAGACGGATGGGACAGACAGACAAGGTTTGGGGGGGGGGGGCGGACAGACAGACAGATAGGGGTACGGGGGGGCCAGACAGACAGACAGACAAGGCGGGGGCCAGACATATGGACACGGACGAAGGGACAGACAGAGGGACAAAGAGGAGGACGGGGGGGACGGACAGACAGACAGACAGACCTGGGTGGACACAGGCAAGGGGACGGACAGGGGGACAGACAGACAGACAGACAGACGGGGGGGAACCGGGACAGACAGACAGACAGACAGACAGGAGGACGGGAGGGACACGGGGACAGAGGAGGGGGACAGACGGACAGACAAGGAAAGGGGGGGGGGGCAGACGGGAGGACAAAGAGGACAGACAGACAGACAGACAGACCTGGGCGGACAGGGGCGAGGGGGACAGACAGACAGGGGGACACAGGGACAGGAGGACAGACAGACAGACAGACGGGGGTGGGGGGGGTGGAGAGAGAGAGACAGAGGGAGGGGGGACGGGGGGGGGGGGGGGGGGCCGGACAGACAGACAGACAGACAGACAGACGGACAAAGGGACAGGAGGACGGACGAGGGAACAGACAGAAGGACACAAGAGGCAGGACGGACGGACAGACGGACAGAGCCCGGCGCCGCGGCAGCCGCAGCCCCATTAGCATTCAGGGAGCGACAGCGGGTGCTGCAGGGAGGGGGGGGGGGCGGGGGGGAACGGACTGGGGGGGACTGGGGGGGACTGGGGGGGACTGGGAGGGGGCTGGGAGCACTGGGGAGGGGGCTGGGACCTGACTGGGGGGGACTGGGAGGGAACTGGGGGGGACTGGGAGGGACTGGGAGGGACTGGGAGCACTGGGGAGGGGGCTGAGGGGGACTGGGGGGGACTGGGAGGGAACTGGGAGCACTGGGGAGGGGGCTGAGGGGGACTGGGGGGGACTGGAGGGACTGGGAGCACTGGGGAGGGGGCTGAGGGGGACTGGGAGCTGACTGGGGGGACTGGGAGGGACTGGGAGGGACTGGGAGGGGGCTGGGAGCACTGGGGAGGGGGCTGAGGGGGGCTAGGAGGGGGCTGGGACCTGACTGGGGGGACTGGGGGGGACTGGGAGGGACTGGGAGCACTGGGGAGGGGGCTGAGGGGGACTGGGAGGGGGCTGGGACCTGACTGGGGGGGACTGGGAGGGACTGGGAGGGACTGGGGGGGACTGGGAGCACTGGGGAGGGGGCTGGGACCTGACTGAGAGGGGGCTGGGAGGGACTGGGAGGGACTGGGAGCACTGGGGAGGGGGCTGAGGGGGACTGGGGGGGACTGGGGGGGACTGGGAGGGACTGGGAGGGACTGGGAGCACTGGGGGGGGGTCTGAGGGGGGGCTGGGAGGGGGCTGGGACTTGACTGGGGGGGACTGGGAGGGGATTAAGGGGGGGGGGGGGTTGTCCCCAACCCCCTCTTTGTGTGTCCCCCCCCAGGTGTCCCCCCCTCCCCCCCACCCCGTGTCCCCAAATTCCAAACCCCCCCCCCCCCCCCATCGTGGCTGAGATGAGGCCGAGCCCCCCGGGACCCAGAACGGGCCAGGTAGGAGCTGGGGGGGACACGGGGACGGGGGGGGACACGGGGGGACATGGGGGGGGACATGGGGACACGAGGGGCTTGGGGACACGGGGGGACATGGGGGGGTTGGGGACATGAGGGGCTTGGGGACATGGGGGGACACGGGGGGACATGGGGGGGTTGGGGATATGGGGGACATGGGGGGGATGGGGACACGGGGGGACACGGGAGGACATGGGGGGACATGGGGGGGTTGGGGACATGGGGGACACGGGGACATGGGGGGACATGGGGGGGGCATGGGGACACGAGGGACTTGGGGACATGGGGGGACACGGGGGGGACATGGGGGGGTTGGGGACATGGGGGTCATGGGGGGGATGTGGGGACACGAGGGGCTTGGGGACATGGGGGGACACGGGGGGACATGGGGGGGTTGGGGACATGGGGGACATGGGGGACAGTGGGACATGGGGGGGCCATGGGGACACGGGGGACATGAGGGGACATGGGGGACAGTGGGACATAGGGGGGACATATGGACATGAGGGACATGGGGGAGATGGGGACATGGGGGATATGGGGGTTTGGGGACATGGGGGACATGGGGGGACACGGGGACATGGGGGGGTTGGGGACATGGGGGGACACGGGGACATGGGGGAGAAGGGGACATGGGGGTCCATGGGGACATGGGGGACATGGGGGGACATGGGGGGGTTGGGGACATGGGGGACATGGGGGGGATGAGGGGACACGGGGGGACATGGGGGGACATGGGGGGGTTGGGGACATGGGGGACATGGGGGGGATGTGAGGACACGAGGGGCTTGGGGACATGGGGGGACACGGGGGGACATGGAGGGGTTGGGGACATGGGGGGACACGGGGGCCAGTGGGACATAGGGGGGACATATGGACATGAGGGACATGGGGGAGATGGGGACATGGGGTGGACATGGGGGGCCACTGGGGGACATGGGGGGGTTGGGGACATGGGGGGACATGGGGACATGAGGGGCTTGGGGACATGGGGGGACATGGGGGGACATGGGGGACAGTGGGACGTGGTGGGGACATATGAAAATGAGGGACATGGGGGAGATGGGGACATGGGGGGGACATGGGGACACAGGGGACATGGGGGGACACGGGGGGACATGGGGGGGGATGGGGACATGGGGGACAGTGGGACATGGGGGGGGACATGGGGACATGAGGGGCTTGGGGACATGGTCCCATTCCCAGTGTCCCATGGAGCCACCGTTCTCCTCATCCCATGACGCCGTAGGGTTCTCCCATGGCTTCCACCCATTCCCATGGTCCCCATGACGCTGTAGGGTTCTCCCATGGCTTCCACCCATTCCCATGGTCCCATGGAGCCACCATCCTCCTCATCCCATGACGCCGTAGGGTTCTCCCATGGCTTCCACCCATTCCCATGGTCCCCATGACACCGTAGGGTTCTCCCATGGCTTCCACCCATTCCCATGGTCCCATGGAGCCACCGTTCTCCTCATCCCATGACGCCGTAGGGTTCTCCCATGGCTTCCACCCATTCCCATGGTCCCATGGGGCCACCGTTCTCCTCATCCCATGGTGCCGTTGGGTTCTCCCATGGCTTCCACCCATTCCCATGGTCCCATGGAGCCACCGTTCTCCTCATCCCATGACGCCGTAGGGTTCTCCCATGGCTTCCACCCATTCCCATGGTCCCATGGAGCCACCGTTCTCCTCATCCCATGACGCCGTAGGGTTCTCCCATGGCTTCCACCCATTCCCATGGTCCCATGGAGCCACCGTCCTCCTCATCCCATGACGCCGTAGGGTTCTCCCATGGCTTCCACCCATTCCCATGGTCCCATTCTCCTCATCCCATGATGCCGTAGGGTTCTCCCATGGCTCCCACCCATTCCCATGGTCCCATGGAGCCACCGTTCTCCTCATCCCATGATGCCGTAGGGTTCTCCCATGGCTTCCACCCATTCCCATGGTCCCATTCTCATCATCCCATGATGCCGTAGGGTTCTCCCATGGCTTCCACCCATTCCCATGGTCCCATGGAGCCACCGTCCTCCTCATCCCATGACGCCGTAGGGTTCTCCCATGGCTTCCACCCATTCCCATGGTCCCATGGGGCCACCATCCTCCTCATCCCATGACGCCGTAGGGTTCTCCCATGGCTTCCACCCATTCCCATGGTCCCATGGGGCCACCGTTCTCCTCATCCCATGGTGCCATAGGGTTCTCCCATGGCTTCCACCCATTCCCATGGTCCCATGGAGCCACCATCCTCCTCATCCCATGACGCCGTAGGGTTCTCCCATGGCTTCCACCCATTCCCATGGTCCCATGGGGCCACCATTCTCCTCATCCCATGGCGCCGTTGGGTTCTCCCATGGCTTCCACCCATTCCCATGGTCCCATTCTCCTCATCCCATGACGCCGTAGGGTTCTCCCATGGCTTCCACCCATTCCCATGGTCCCATTCTCCTCATCCCATGACGCCGTAGGGTTCTCCCATGGCTTCCACCCATTCCCATGGTCCCCATGGCGCCGTAGGGTTCTCCCATGGCTTCCACCCATTCCCATGGTCCCGTGGAGCCACCATCCTCCTCATCCCATGACGCCGTAGGGTTGTCCCATGGGTTCCCCCCGTCCCCATGGTCCCACGGTGCCCCCGCTTCCCTCAGGGCGCGGCGCCATGACCCCGGTGGGCTTGGTGGCCACCACCAGGATGCTCTTCGCGCTGGCCCTGGCCTGCGCCAGCCCCTTCCTGCCGCCGCCCCCCGAGGGGCCTCGGCGCTCGCTCAACGTCGCCGTCATCTTGAGCGGCGCCTCCTACGGCCCCGCCGGCCCCCGCCTGCCCCCGGCCGCCTTCCGCAACTTCTCCTTGGAGGTCAACCCGGTGGGCGTCCTCCTCAACGACACCAACCCCCGGAGCCTGATCGTGCGCCTCTGCGACGTCCTCTCCTCGCTGCGCATCCACGGCGTCGTCTTCGAGGACGACACGCGCTCCGAGGCCGTGGCCCACATCCTCGACTTCATCTCGGCGCAGACCTCGGTGCCCATCATCGGCGTCAACGGCGGCGCCGCCATCGTCCTCACGCCCAAGGTGAGGAGCCACCAACCCAACCCAGCCATCTCCAGAGCCACCAACCCAACCCAACCCAACCATCTCCAGAGCCACCTACCCAACCCAACCCAACCACCTCCAGAGTCATGAACTCAACCACCTCCAGAGCCACCTACCCAACCCAACCCAACCATCTCCAGAGCCACCAACCCAACCCAACCATCTCCAGAGTCATGAACTCAACCACCTCCAGAGCCACCAACCCAACCCAACCATCTCCAGAGTCATGAACTCAACCACCTCCAGAGCCACCTACCCAACCCAACCATCTCCAGAGTCATGAACTCAACCACCTCCAGAGCCACCAACCCAACCCAACCCAACCATCTCCAGAGTCATGAACTCAACCACCTCCAGAGCCACCAACCCAACAACCCAACCATCTCCAGAGTCATGAACTCAACCACCTCCAGAGCCACCAACCCAACCCAACAACCCAACCATCTCCAGAGCCACCAACCCAACCCAACCCAACCCAACCCAACCATCTCCAGAGTCATGAACTCAACCACCTCCAGAGCCACCTACCCAACCCAACCCAACCCAACCACCTCCAGAGTCATGAACTCAACCACCTCCAGAGCCACCTACCCAACCCAACCCAACCCAACCACCTCCAGAGTCATGAACTCAACCACCTCCAGAGCCACCAACCCAACCCAACCATCTCTAGAGCCACCTACCCTACCCAACCCAACTCAACCACCTCCAGAGCCACCGACCCAACCCAACCCAACCCAACCACCTCCAGAGTCATGAACTCAACCACCTCCAGAGCCACCTACCCAACCAAACCATCTCCAGAGCCACCAACCCAACCCAACCCAACCTTCTCCAGAGTCACCAACCCAACCATCTCCAGAGTCATGAACTCAACCACCTCCAGAGCCACCAACCCAACCCAACTCAACCACCTCCAGAGTCACCAACCCAACCATCTCCAGAGCCACCTACCCAACCCAACCATCTCCAGAGCCACCAGCTCAAACCAACTCAACCCAACTCAACCACCTCCAGAGCTACCTACCCAACCCAACCCAACTCAACTCAACCACCTCCAGAGCCACCAACCCAACCCAACCACCTCCAGAGCCACCTACCCTACCCAACCCAACTCAACCACCTCCAGAGTCACCAACCCAACCACCTCCAGAGCCACCTACTCAACCCAACCCAACTCAACCCAACCCCCTCCAGAGCCACCAACCCAACCATCTTCAGAGCCATCAACTCAACCCAACCACCTCTAGAGCCACCGATTGTCCCCAACTCAATCCAATCCAACCCATCCCAATGGTTTCTAGAGCCACCTACCAACTCAACCCAACCACCTCCAGAGCCACCAACCCAACCCAACCACCTCTAGAGCCACCAACTGTCCTCAACTCAACCCAACCCAACGGTTTCTAGAGCCACCAACTCAACCCAACCCCCTCCAGAGCCACCAACTGTCCCCAATCCAACCCCCTCCAGAGCCACCAACTCAACTCAATCCAACTGTCTTCACCCCAACCCAACCACCTCTAGAGCCACCAACTGTCCCCAACTCAACCCAACCCAATGGTTTCTAGAGCCACCAACTCAGCCCAACCCCCTCCAGAGCCACCAACTGTCCCCAACCCAACCACCTCCAGAGCCACCAACTGTCCCCAATCCAACCCCCTCCAGAGCCACCAGCTCAACTCAATCCAACTGTCTTCACCCCAACCCAACCACCTCCAGAGCCACCAACTGTCCCCAACCCAACCCAACCCAATCCCCTCCAGAGCCACCAACTCAACCCAATCCCCTCCAGAGCCACCAACTGTCCCTCACCCAATCCAACCCCCTCCAGAGCCACCAACTCAACTCAACCCAACCCAACCCAACCACCTCCAGAGCCACCAACTGTCCTCAACCCAACCCAACCAAGTCTAGAGCCACCAGCTCAACCCAACCCAACTGTCCCCGATCCCCCCCGTGTCCCAAGGCCCCCTGGTTGTGCCCCTCGTGCCCCATTGTCCCCCCCCCGGCTCCCCTCCGCAGGAGAAAGGCTCCACCTTCCTCCAGCTGGGCTCGTCCACGGAGCAGCAGCTCCAGGTGATCTTCGAGGTGCTGGAGGAGTACGACTGGACGACCTTCGCCGTGGTCACCACCCTCTTCCCCGGCTACGAAGACTTCGTGGACTACGTGGAGGTCTTGACCGACAGCAGCTTCATCGGTTGGGAGCACCGAGGGGTCCTCACCCTCAACTTGACCGACGACCCCGACGGGACGCGGCTGCGCCGGCAGCTGCGGGAGGTCAACGCCCAGATCCGGCTCCTCTACTGCTCGCGAGAAGAAGCCGAAGCCATCTTCAGGGCGGCTCGCGATGCCGGTTTGGCCGGCCCCGGTTACATCTGGTTCGTGGTGGGAACCAACCTCGGGGGCAGCGAGCAGCTGCCCGAACATCTCCCCGCGGGCTTGTTCGCCGTCCTCTCGGCCGGTTGGAGGGACGACCTCCAGCACCGGGTCCGCAACGGGGTGGCCATCGTGGCCAAGGGCGCCGAGGCTCTGCTGCGCGACTACGGCTTCATCCCCGAGTTCAACAACGACTGCCGGGCGCCCAACGTCACCCAGATCAACGACAACCTCCACCGGTAAGCGCTGGGGCCGCCTCCTTGGCCCCGACCCACCGCTCTCCAGGACCTCCCGACCAGCTCAAATCCAGCCCCAAACATCTCAAGAACCTCCCGACCGTCCACTACTCAATCCTAAGGAGCTCTAGACCCTCCCAACCAGCTCAAATCCAACCCCGAGGATCTCTAGAACCTCCCGACCATCCCTGACTCAATCTTAAGAAGCTCTAGACCCTCCCAACCAGCTCAAATCCAACCCCGAGGATCTCTAGAACCTCCCAATCATCCCAAATCCAACCCCAAGGATCTCTAGAACCTCCCGACCATCCCCAACTCAACCCCAATGACCTCCCAACCATCCCCAGCACAACCCCAAACATCTCTAGAACCTCCCGACCATCCCTGACTCAATCCTGAGGAGCTCTAGACCCTCCCAACCAGCTCAAATCCAACCCCGAGGATCTCTAGAACCTCCCAATCATCCCAAATCCAACCCCAAGGATCTCTAGAACCTCCCGACCGTCCCCGACTCAATCCTGAGGAGCTCTAGACCCTCCCAACCAGCTCAAATCCAACCCCGAGGATCTCTAGAACCTCCCAATCATCCCAAATCCAACCCCAAGGATCTCTAGAACCTCCTGACCATCCCCAACTCAACCTCAATGACCTCCCAACCATCCCCAACACCACCCCAAACATCTCTAGAACCTCCCGACCATCCCTGACTCAATCTTAAGAAGCTCTAGACCCTCCCAACCAGCTCAAATCCAACCCCAACCAGCTCCAGAACCTCCTGACTATCCCAGACTCAATCCTGAGGAGCTCTAGACCCTCCCAATCATCCCAAATCCAACCCCAAGGATCTCCAGAACCTCCCAACCATCCCCAACTCAACCCCAATGACCTCCCAACCATCCCCAACACCACCCGAAACGTCTCCAGAACCTCCCGACCGTCCACTACTCAATCCTAAGGAGCTCTAGACCCTCCCAACCAGCTCAAATCCAACCCCGAGGATCTCTAGAACCTCCCAATCATCCCAAATCCAACCCCAAGGATGTCTAGAACCTCCCGACCATCCCCAACTCAACCCCAATGACCTCCCAACCATCCCCAACACGACCCCAAACATCTCCAGAACCTCCCAACCATCCCCAACTCAATCCTGAGGAGCTCTAGACCCTCCCAACCAGCTCAAATCCAACCCCGAGGATCTCTAGAACCTCCCAATCATCCCAAATCCAACCCCAAGGATCTCTAGAACCTCCCAACCATCCCCAACTCAATCCTGAGGAGCTCTAGACCCTCCCAACCAGCTCAAATCCAACCCCAAGGATCTCTAGAACCTCCCGACCATCCCCGACTCAATCTTAAGAAGCTCTAGACCCTCCCAACCAGCTCAAATCCAACCCCGAGGATCTCTAGAACTTCCCAACCATCCCTGACTCAATCCTGAGGAGCTCTAGACCCTCCCAACCAGCTCAAATCCAACCCCAAGGATCTCTAGAACCTCCCAACCTTCCCCAACTCAACCCCAAGGATCTCTAGAACCTCCCAACCATCCCCACCCCAACTGTCCCCACCCCAACCCAACCCGTGGTGGTGCCACCTCCCCAGGTACTTCATGAACATCACCTGGGGGCAGAAGGACTTCTCCTTTAATGAGGACGGCTACCTCGTCAACCCCTCGCTGGTCGTCATCTCCCTCAACAAGGAGCGCAACTGGGAGGTGGTGAGGGTCCATTGAGTTGTCCCCATGAGCTCCACCTATTCCCATGGTCCCCTTGGTGTCCTTGGGTTGTCCCCATGGCTTCCACCCATTCCCATGGTCCCATGGAGCCACCATTCTCCTCATCCCATGACGCCGTAGGGTTCTCCCATGGCTTCCACCCATTCCTGTTGTCCCATGGAGCCACCGTTCTCCTCATCCCATGACGCCGTAGGGTTCTCCCATGGCTTCCACCCATTCCCATGGTCCCATGGAGCCACCGTTCTCCTCATCCCATGACGCCGTAGGGTTCTCCCATGGCTTCCACCCATTCCCATGGTCCCATGGGGCCACCGTTCTCCTCATCCCATGGCGCCGTAGGGTTCTCCCATGGCTTCCACCCATTCCTGTTGTCCCATGGAGCCACCGTCCTCCTCATCCCATGACACCGTTGGGTTCTCCCATGGCTCCCACCCATTCCCGTTGTCCCCGTGGGGTCCTTGGCTCGTCCCCACGGGTTCCACCACCCCCCTCGCCCCCCAGGTGGGCAGCTGGGAGCAGCGGCGCCTGCGTCTCAAGTACCCGGCGTGGTCGCGCTACGGACGCTTCCTGCAGCCGGTGCCGGACGGGCAGCACCTGCGGGTGGCCACGCTGGAGGAACGTCCCTTCGTCATCGTGGAGAACATCGACCCCACCACCGGCACCTGCATCCGCGACTCCGTCCCCTGCCGCCGCCAGCTCAACCGCACCGACAGGTGAGGACCTGGGGGGGAAGGGGAGGGGGAGGTCCAAGCGCTTCGGAGGTGGCCAAGAAGCTCTGGAGGTGCCCGCTGGCCACCAGGTGTCCCCAACCCAACGCAACTCAACCACGTCCAGAGCCACCAACTGTCTCCAACCCAACCCAACTCAACCACCTTCAGAGCCACCGAGTGTCCCCAACCCAACCCAACCCAACTCAACTCAACTCAACTCAACTCAACTCAACTCAACCACCTCCAGAGCCACTGAGTGTCCCCAACCCAACTCAACCACCTCCAGAGCCACTGAGTGTCCCCAACCCAACTCAACTCAACTCAACCCAACTCAACCACCTCCAGAGCCACCAACTGTCCCCAACCCAACTCAACCCAACTCAACTCAACCCAACTCAACCACCTTCAGAGCCACCAACTGTCTCCAACCCAACCCAACTCAACCCAACTCAACTCAACCACCTTCAGAGCCACCAACTGTCTCCAACCCAACCCAACTCAACCCAACTCAACTCAACCACCTTCAGAGCCACCCAGTGTCCCCAACCCAACCCCCTCCAGAGCCACCGAGTGTCCCCAAGTGTCCCCAACCCAACTCAACCCAACCCAACCCCCTCCAGAGCCACCGAGTGTCCCCAACCCAACCCCCTCCAGAGACACCGAGTGTCTCCAACCCAACCCAACCCAACCCAACCCAACCCAACCCAACTCAGCCACCTCCAGAGCCACCAAGTGTCCCCAACTCAACCCAACCCAACTCAACAACCTTCAGAGCCACCGAGTGTCCCCAACCCAACTCAACCCAACCCCCTCCAGAGCCACCAACTGTCTCCAACCCAACCCAACTCAACCACCTTCAGAGCCACCAACTGTCCCCAACCCAACTCAACCACCTTCAGAGCCACCGAGTGTCCCCAACCCAACTCAACCCAACCCGACCCCCTCCAGAGCCACCGAGTGTCCCCAACCCAACTCAACCCAACCTGACCCCCTCCAGAGCCACCAACTGTCCCCAACCCAACCCCCTCCAGAGCCACCGAGTGTCTCCAACCCAAGCCAACTCAACTCAACCCAACTCAACCACCTTCAGAGCCACCAACTGTCCCCAACCCAACTCAACTCAACCCAACTCAACCACCTTCAGAGCCACCGAGTGTCCTCAACCCAACCCCCTCCAGAGCCACCAACTGTCTCCAACCCAACTCAACTCAACCACCTTCAGAGCCACCAACTGTCCCCAACCCAACCCCCTCCAGAGCCACCGAGTGTCCCCAAGTGTCCCCAACCCAACCCAACCCGACCCCCTCCAGAGCCACCAACTGTCCCCAACCCAACTCAACTCAACTCAACCACCTTCAGAGCCACCAAGTGTCTCCAACCCAACCCCCTCCAGAGCCACCGAGTGTCCCCAGGTGTCCCCAACCCACCTCAACCCAACCCAAGCACCTCCAGAGCCACCAACTGTCCCCAACCCAACCCCCTCCAGAGCCACCGAGTGTCTCCAACCCAACCCAACTCAACTCAACCCAACCCAACCACCTTCAGAGCCACCGAGTGTCCCCAACCCAACTCAACCCAACCCGACCCCCTCCAGAGCCACCAACTGTCTCCAACCCAACCCAACTCAACCACCTCCAGAGCCACCAAGTGTCCCCAACCCAACTCAACCCAACCCCCTCCAGAACCACCAACTGTCTCCAACCCAACTCAACTCAACCCAACTCAACCACCTTCAGAGCCACCGAGTGTCCCCAACCCAACCCCCTCCAGAGCCACCGAGTGTCTCCAACCCAACCCAACTCAACTCAACCCAACTCAACTCAACCCAACTCAACCACCTCCAGAGCCACCAAGTGTCCCCAACCCAACCCAACTCAACCCCCTCCAGAACCACCAACTGTCTCCAACCCAACTCAACTCAACCCAACTCAACCACCTTCAGAGCCACCGAGTGTCCCCAACCCAACCCCCTCCAGAGCCACCGAGTGTCCCCAGGTGTCCCCAACCCACCTCAACCCAACCCAAGCACCTCCAGAGCCACCGAGTGTCCCCAACCCAACCCAACCCCCTCCAGAGCCACCAACTGTCCCCAACCCAACTCAACCCAACCCAACTCAACCACCTCCAGAGCCACCAACTGTCCCCAACCCAACTCAACTCAACTCAACCCAACTCAACCCCCTCCAGAGCCACCAACTGTCCCCAACCCAACCCCCTCCAGAGCCACCGAGTGTCCCCAAGTGTCCCCAACCCAACTCAACCCAACCCGAACCCCTCCAGAGCCACCAAGTGTCCCCAACCCAACCCCCTCCAGAGCCACCGAGTGTCTCCAACCCAACCCAACTCAACCCAACCCAACTCAACCACCTCCAGAGCCACCAACTGTCCCCAACCCAATTCAACCCAACCCCCTCCAGAGCCACCAACTGTCCCCAACCCAACTCAACCCAACCCCCTCCAGAGCCACCAACTGTCTCCAACCCAACTCAACTCAACCGAACTCAACCACCTTCAGAGCCACTGAGTGTCCCCAACTAGACTCAATCCCCTCCAGAGCCACCAACTGTCCCCAACCCAACCCCCTCCAGAGCCACCGAGTGTCCCCAAGTGTCCCCAACCCAACTCAACCCAACCCAACCACCTCCAGAGCCACCAACTGCCCCCAACCCAACCCCCTCCAGAGCCACCAAGTGTCTCCAACCCAGCCCAACTCAACTCAACCCAACTCAACCACCTTCAGAGCCACCAACTGTCTCCAACCCAACCCAACTCTACCACCTTCAGAGCCACCGAGTGTCCCCAACCCAACCCAACTCAACCCCCTCCAGAGCCACCAACTGCCCCCAACCCAACCCCCTCCAGAGCCACCGAGTGTCCCCAAGTGTCCCCAACCCAACTCAACCCAACCCAACCACCTCCAGAGCCACCAACTGCCCCCAACCCAACCCCCTCCAGAGCCACCGAGTGTCTCCAACCCAACCCAACTCGACTCAACCCAACTCAACCACCTTCAGAGCCACCGAGTGTCCCCAACCCAACTCAACCCAACCCGACCCCCTCCAGAGCCACCAACTGTCTCCAACCCAACCCCCTCCTCCAGAGCCACCGAGTGTCCCCAAGTGTCCCCAACCCAACCCAACCCGAACCAACCCCCTCCAGAGCCACCGAGTGTCCCCAAGTGTCCCCAACCCAACCCAACCCAACCCCCTCCAGAGCCACCCAGTGTCCCCAACCCAACCCCCTCCAGAGCCACCAACTGTCCCCAACCCAACCCCCTCCAGAGCCACCAAGTGTCTCCAACCCAACCCAACTCAACTCAACCCAACTCAACCCAACTCAACCCAACTCAACTCAACCCCCTCCAGAGCCACCAACTGTCCCCAACCCAACCCCCTCCAGAGCCACCAAGTGTCTCCAACCCAACCCAACTCAACTCAACCCAACTCAACCCAACTCAACCCAACTCAACTCAACCACCTCCAGAGCCACCAACTGTCCCCAACCCAACCCCCTCCAGAGCCACCAAGTGTCTCCAACCCAACCCAACTCAACTCAACCCAACTCAACCCAACTCAACCCAACTCAACTCAACCACCTCCAGAGCCACCAACTGTCCCCAACCCAACCCCCTCCAGAGCCACCGAGTGTCCCCAAGTGTCCCCAACCCACCTCAACCCAACCCGACCCCCTCCAGAGCCACCAAGTGTCCCCAACCCCCTCCAGAGCCAGGAAGGACTGGGTGTTACTGGGAGGCCCAGGGCCGTTACTGGGAGCACTGGGAGGCACTGGGGGGCTACTGGGAGGGATTGGGGCTCCTTTCCCACCTCTACTGCCACCACGGGGGTGTCCCCATCACCCTGAGGTGTCCCCACCACCCTGAGGTGTCCCCACCACCATGGGGATGTCCTCATCACCCTGAGGTGTCCCCATCACCCTGAGGTGTCCCCATCACCTTGAGGTGTTCCCACCACCATGGGGACATCCCCATCACCCTGAGGTGTCCCCACCACCCTGAGGTGTCCCCATCACCTTGAGGTGTCCCCACCACCATGGGGACGTCCCCATCACCCTGAGGTGTCCCCATCACCCTGAGGTGTCCCCACCACCCTGAGGTGTCCCCATCACCCTGAGGTGTCCCCACCACCTTGAGGTGTCCCCATCACCTTGAGGTGTCCCCACCACCATGGGGACGTCCCCATCACCTTGAGGTGTCCTCATCACCTTGAGGTGTCCTCATCACCCTGACGTGTCCCCATCACCTTGAGGTGTTCCCACCACCATGGGGATGTCCCCATCACCTTGGGGATGTCCCCATCACCTTGAGGTGTTCCCACCACCCTGAGGTGTCCCCATCACCTTGAGGTGTCCCCATCACCTTGGGGGTGTCTCCACCACCTTGAGGATCTCCCCAGGGTTTTTGGTGTGGGGGGGGGTCCCCAACACCTTGGGGGTGTCCTCACCACCTTGAAGGTTCTCCATTGACCTTGGGGCGTCCTCACCACCCTAGGGGTTGGGCTCGCGGGGTGGGGGGGTGTCCCCAAGACCTTGGGGTGTCCCCGCTGATGTCGGGGGGTCCCCCCCAGCGCCCCAGCTGAGGTGCCCCTCCTGGAGAAGAAGTGCTGCAAGGGCTTCTGCATCGACATCCTCAAGCGGTTGGCGCGCAGCGTGGGCTTCACCTACGACCTCTACCTGGTGACCAACGGCAAACACGGCAAGAAGATCGACGGCGTCTGGAACGGGATGGTCGGAGAGGTTGGGCCAGGGGACACCCCAAAAACCACCTTGGAGGGGGCCAGGAGGGGACCCCCGAGGCGGAAGGAAGCGAGGGGGCAAGGAGGGAGCTCCAGAAGGTGGTGGGACCAAAGGGTGGGGAGAAGCCACCACCATCTTTGGGGGATCCAGGGCTTCAGGGAGAGACACCCCCCAATTTGGGGGTTCATGGAGATGCCTCCAAACTTGGGGAGAACCTCAACTTTGAGGGGAGCCCTCAGAGTTGGGGAGAGCTGAGGGTGCAAGGAGGGGACCAAGGGGTGGGGAGAAGCCACCACCGTGATCCATGAGGGATCTAGGGGTCCAAGGAGACCCCCCCTGTAGTTTTGGGGTTCGTGGAGACCCCCCCGCCCCCCCCAAAACCCCCTGTCCACCCCCTTGCAGGTGTTCTACCGTCGCGCGGACATGGCCATTGGCTCGTTAACCATTAACGAGGAACGTTCCGAGATCATCGACTTCTCCGTCCCCTTCGTGGAGACCGGGATCAGCGTGATGGTGTCCAGGAGCAACGGAACCGTGTCCCCCTCGGCCTTCCTGGGTACTGGGGGGGGGGACATGGGGACACGGGGGACATGGGGACATGGTGGGACATGGGGGACATGGTGGGACATGAGGACTTGATGGGACATGGGGATGTGGGGGGAGATGGGGACTTGGTGGGACATGGTGGGACATGAGAACCTGGGGGACTTGGGGATGTGGTGGGACACGAGGACACAGGAGGACATGGGGACTTGGTGGACGTGGTGGACATGGGGACATGGTGGGACATGAGGGGACACGGGGAACATGGGGATGTGGTGGGAGATGGGGACATGGGGGGGACACGAGGGGAGATGGAGACTTGGTGGACATGGTGGGACATGAGGACATGGGGGACATGGGGACATGGGGGGAGATGAGGACTTGGTGGACATGGGGGACATGGGAGGAGATGGGGACATGAGGATGTGGTGGGACATGGGGACGTGGGGGGAGATGAGGACTTGGTGGGACGTGGGGATGTGGGGGACTTGGGGGGACATGGGGACATGGTGGGACATGAGGACATGGGGGACTTGGGGACATGGGGGACTTGGGGACATGGGGGGAGATGAGGACTTGATGGGACATGGGGACATGGGGGGAGATGGGGACTTGGTGGGACATGGTGGGACATGAGAACTTGGGGGACTTGGGGACATGGGGAGACACGAGGACTTGAGGACACAGGAGGACATGGGGACTTGGTGGACGTGGGGACATGGTGGGACATGAGGGGACACGGGGAACATGGGGATGTGGTGGGAGATGAGGACATGGGGGGACATGGGGGGAGATGGAGACTTGGTGGACATGGAGGACTTGGGGACAGGGGGGGAGATGAGGACTTGGTGGGACATGGTGGGACATGAGAACCTGGGGGACATGGGGACATGGGGGACATGGGGGACACGGGGGGAGATGAGGACTTGATGGGACATGGGGACGTGGGGGGAGATGGGGACTTGGTGGGACATGGTGGGACATGAGAACATGGGGGACTTGGGGACATGGTGGGACATTAGGACACAGGAGGACATGGGGACTTGGTGGACATGGGGGACATGGGGACATGGTGGGACATGAGGGGACATGGGGAACATGGGGATGTGGTGGGAGATGGGGACATGGGGGGACATGAGGGGAGATAGAGACTTGGTGGACATGGTGGGACATGAGGACATGGGGGACATGGGGGAACATGGGGGGAGATGAGGACTTGGTGGACGTGGTGGGACATGAGGACATGGGGACATGAGGACATGGTGGGACATGAGGACATGGAGGACTTGGGGACATGGTGGGAGATGAGGATTTGATGGGACATGGGGATGTGGGGGACTTGGGGGGACATGGGGACATGGTGGGACATGAGGGACATGGGGACATGGGGGGAGATGAGGACATGGGGGCACATGAGGACATGGTGGGACATGAGGACACGGAGGACTTGGGGACATGGGAAGAGATGGGGACTTGGTGGGACATGGGGACATGGGGGACTCGGGGCGACATGGGGCCTTAGGAGGTGGAGATGTCCCCATGCCGAGGGGGTGGCCCTGGGGACCCTCCGTGGTCACCCCCCCCACCCCTTGACGGTGACGTCCTGGTGTCCCCAGAGCCCTACAGCCCGGCCGTGTGGGTGATGATGTTCGTCATGTGCCTCACGGTGGTGGCCGTCACCGTCTTCATCTTCGAGTACTTCAGCCCTGGGGGCTACAACCGCAGCCTGGCCAGCGGCCAGCGTGAGTGGCCCCAGGAGGGTCCCTCCATGGTCCCCAAGCCTTGGAGACCCCATCCCTGTCCCTCCATGGTCCCCAACCCTTGGAGACCCCATCCCTGTCCCTCCATGGTCCCCAACCCTTGGAGACCCCATCCCTGTCCCTCCATGGTCCCCAAGCCTTGGAGACCCCATCCCTGTCCCTCCATGGTCCCCAAGCCTTGGAGACCCCATCCCTGTCCCTCCATCCCTTGGAGACCCCATCCCTGTCCCTCCATGGTCCCCAACCCTTGGTGTCCCCATCCCTGTCCCTCCATGGTTCCCAAGCCTTGGAGACCCCATCCCTGTCCCTCCATGGTCCCCAACCCTTGGAGACCCCATCCCTGTCCCTCCATGGTCCCCAAGCCTTGGAGACCCCATCCCTGTCCCTCCATGGTCCCCAACCCTTGGTGTCCCCATCCCTGTCCCTCCATGGTCTCCATCCCTTGGTGGCCCCATCCCTGTCCCTCCAACCCTTGGTGGCCCCATCCCTGTCCCTCCATGGTCTCCATCCCTTGGTGGCCCCATCCCTTGGTGTCCCCGTCCGTGTCCGCAGGCGCCGGAGGTTCCACCTTCACCATCGGGAAGTCCATCTGGCTGCTGTGGGCCCTGGTCTTCAACAACTCGGTGCCGGTGGAGAACCCCAAGGGCACCACCAGCAAGATCATGGTGCTGGTCTGGGCCTTCTTCGCCGTCATCTTCCTCGCCAGCTACACGGCCAACCTGGCCGCCTTCATGATCCAGGAGGAGTACGTGGACACCGTCTCCGGGCTGAGTGACCGCAAGGTACCCCCCACGGGGACATCGGGGGGACGTGGAGATCTGGAGGACGTGGAGGACGTGGGGGACGTGGAGATATGGAGGATGTGGAGGACGTGGGGGACGTGGAGATATGGAGGACGTGGAGGATGTGGGGGACATGGAGGGGACACAGGGGGACATGGAGATATGGAGGATGTGGAGGACGTGGAGGACATGGAGGGACATGGAGATATGGAGGATGTGGAGGACGTGGAGGACATGGGGGGACATGGAGATATGGAGGACGTGGAGGACATGGAGGACATGGGGGGACATGGAGATATGGAAGACATGGAGGACGTGGGGGACATGGAGGGACATGCAGATATGGAGGACGTGGAGGACATGGAGGGACATGGAGATATGGAGGATGTGGAGGACATGGGGGACATGGGGGGACATGGAGATATGGAGGACATGGAGGACATGGGGGACATGGGGGGTCATGAGGACACAGGGTGTCCCTGGAGGTCCCTGGGTGTCCCTGGAGGTCCATGGGTGTTCCTGGAGGTCCCTGGGTGTCCCTGGAGGTCCCTGGGTGTTCCTGGAGGTCCATGGGTGTTCCTGGAGACCCATGGGGGCTGGTCCCTGGAGGTCCATGGGTGTTCCTGGAGGTCCCTGGGTGTCCCTGGAGGTCCATGGGTGTTCCTGAAGACCCATGGGGGCTGGTTCCTGGAGGTTCCTGGGTGTTCCTGGAGGTCCATAGATGTTCCTGGAGGTCCATAGATGTCCCTGGAGGTCCCCGGGTGTCCCTGGAGGTCCCCCGGGTGTCCCTGGAGGTCGGGGGGTGGCCGGTGGCTGACGGCCGGGGCAGTTCCAGCGCCCGCAGGAGCAGTACCCGCCCCTCAAGTTCGGGACGGTGCCCAACGGCAGCACCGAGAAGAACATCCGCAGCAACTACCCCGACATGCACAGCTACATGGTCCGCTACAACCAGCGCGGCGTGGAGGACGCCCTGCACCACCTCAAGACCGGGTACGTGGGGGCCTGCTGGTGGCCATGGGGGGGTCCTGGTGGCCATGGGGGGGTCCTGGTGGCCATGGAAGAGGTTTGGTGGCCATGGATGAGTCTTGGTGGCCATGGAAGAGGTTTGGTGGCCATGGATGAGTCTTGGTGGCCATGAATAGGTGGTTCCTGCTGGCCGTGGATGGGTTCTGGTGGCCATGGAAGGGTCTTGGTGGCCATGGAAGGGTCCTGGTGGCCATGGAAGAGGTTTGGAGGCCATGGATGAGTCTTGGTGGCCATGGATGGGTCTTGGTGGCCATGGAAGTAGTTTGGTGGCCATGAATAGGTGGTTCCTGCTGGCCGTGGATGGGTTCTGGAGGCCATAGATGAGTCTTGGTGGCCATGGAAGACGTTTGGTGGCCATGGATGAGTCTTGGTGGCCATGGAAGAGGTTTGGTGGCCATGGATGGGTCTTGGTGGCCATGGAAGTAGTTTGGTGGCCATGAATAGGTGGTTCCTGCTGGCCGTGGATGGGTTCTGGAGGCCATAGATGAGTCTTGGTGGCCATGGAAGACGTTTGGTGGCCATGGATGAGTCTTGGTGGCCATGGAAGAGGTTTGGTGGCCATGGATGAGTCTTGGTGGCCATGAATAGCTGGTTCCTGGTGGCCGTGGATGGGTTCTGGAGGCCATAGATGAGTCTTGGTGGCCATGGAAGATGTTTGGTGGCCATGGATGAGTCTTGATGGCCATGGAACAGGTTTGGTGGCCATGGATGGGTCTTGGTGGCCATGAATGGGTGGTTCCTGTTGGCCATGGATGGGTTCTGGTGGCCATGGAAGAGGTTTGGTGGCCGTGGATGGGTCCTGGTGGCCATGGAAGAGGTTTGGTGGCCATGGATGAGTCTTGGTGGCCATGAATAGCTGGTTCCTGGTGGCCATGGATGGGTTCTGGAGGCCATGGATGGGTCTTTGTGGCCATGGAAGAGGTTTGGTGGCCGTGGATGGGTCCTGGTGGCCATGGAAGAGGTTTGGTGGCCACGAGTGGGCTTGGTGGCCATGAATGGGTGGTTCCTGGTGGCTGTGGATGGGTTCTGGAGGCCATGGATGGGTCTTGGTGGCCATGGATGGGTCTTGGTGGCCATGAAAGTGGTTTGGTGGCCATGAATGTGTGGTTCCTGGTGGCCGTGGATGGGTTCTGGTGGCCGTGGATGGGTCCTGGTGGCCATGGAAGAGGTTTGGTGGCCACGAGTGGGCTTGGTGGCCATGAATATGTGGTTCCTGTTGGCCGTGGAAGGGTCTTGGTGGCCATGGAAGGGTTCTGGTGGCCATGGAAGGGTCCTGGTGGCCATGGAAGAGGTTTGGTGGCCACGAGTGGGCTTGGTGGCCATGAATATGTGGTTCCTGTTGGCCATGGATGGGTTCTGGTGGCCATGGAAGGGTTCTGGTGGCCATGGAAGAGGTTTGGTGGCCACAGGTGGGCTTGGTGGCCATGAATGGGTGGTTCCTGTTGGCCATGGAAGTGGTTTGGTGGCCATGGATGGGTCTTGGTGGCCAGGGAAGGGTCCTGGTGGCCATGGAAGTGGTTTGGTGGCCACGAGTGGGCTTGGTGGCCATGAATATGTGGTTCCTGTTGGCCATGGATGGGTTCTGGTGGCTATGGAAGAGGTTTGGTGGCCATGGGTGGGCTTGGTGGCCATGAATATGTGGTTCCTGTTGGCCGTGGATGGGTTCTGGTGGCCATGGAAGAGGTTTGGTGGCCATGGATGGGTCTTGGTGGCCATGAATAGCTGGTTCCTGGTGGCCGTGGATGGGTTCTGGTGGCCATGGAAGAGGTTTGGTGGCCGCGGGTGGGCTTGGTGGCCATGAATGGGTGGTTCCTGCTGGCTGTGGATGGGTTCTGGAGGCCATGGATGGGTCTTGGTGGCCATGGAAGAGGTTTGGTGGCCATGGATGAGTCTTGGTGGCCATGAATGGGTGGTTCCTGCTGGCCGTGGATGGGTTCTGGAGGCCATGGATGGGTCTTTGTGGCCATGGATGGGTCTTGGTGGCCATGAAAGTGGTTTGGTGGCCATGAATGTGTGGTTCCTGGTGGCCATGGATGGGTTCTGGTGGCCGTGGATGGGTCCTGGTGGCCATGGAAGAGGTTTGGTGGTCACGAGTGGGCTTGGTGGCCATGAATGGGTGGTTCCTGTTGGCCATGGATGGGTCTTGGTGGCCATGGAAAGGTCTTGGTGGCCATGGAAGGGTCTTGGTGGCCATGGATGAGTCTTGGTGGCCATGAATGGGTGGTTCCTGGTGGTTGTGGATGGGTTCTGGAGGCCATGGATGGGTCTTTGTGGCCATGGATGGGTCTTGGTGGCCATGGATGAGTCCTGGTGGCCATAGGTGGGCTTGGTGGCCATGAATATGTGGTTCCTGTTGGCTGTGGGTGGGTTCTGGTGGCCGTGGAAGTGGTTTGGTGGCCATGGATGAGTCTTGGTGGCCATGGAAGAGGTTTGGTGGCCACGAGTGGGCTTGGTGGCCACAAATATGTGGTTCCTGTTGGCCGTGGAAGGGTCCTGGTGGCCATGGAAGGGTCTTGGTGGCCATGGAAGGGTCCTGGTGGCCATGGAAGTGGTTTGGTGGCCACGAGTGGGCTTGGTGGCCATGAATATGTGGTTCCTGGTGGCCGTGGAAGGGTCTTGGTGGCCATGGAAGGGTTCTGGTGGCCATGGAAGAGGTTTGGTGGCCATGGGTGGGCTTGGTGGCCATGAATGGGTGGTTCCTGGTGGCCATGGAAGAGTCTTGGTGGCCATGGAAGGGTTCTGGTGGCCATGGAAGGGTCCTGGTGACCACGGATGGATCCTAGTGACCATGGCTGGGAGGGTCCTGGTGGCCACGGGAGGCTTTTGGTGGCCACGGCAGCCGTTTGGTGACCAGGGATGGGGTCCTGGTGGCCAGAGGTTGCTTCTGGTGGCCCCGGGCGAGGGTGGGTGGGCTCGGCAACCCCCCCCGCCGAGGTCCTGGTGGCCGACGTGGTGGTGGCCGCAGGAAGCTGGACGCCTTCATCTACGACGCGGCGGTGCTCAACTACATGGCGCGCAAGGAGGAGGGCTGCAAGCTGGTGACCATCGGCTCGGGCAAGGTCTTCGCCTCCACGGGCTACGGCATCGCCCTCCAGCGCGGCTCCCGCTGGAAACGCCCCGTGGACCTCGCCCTGCTCCAGCTCCTGGGCGACGGTGGGGACTGGGAGGGACTGGGAGGCCCTCCATGACCCCCAAGCCAGCTGAGATGACCCCTAAACCCCCTGAGATGACCTCCAATGCCCTGAGATGACCCCTAAACCCCCTGAGATGACCCCAAACCCAACTGAGATGACCCCAAACCCATCTGAGATGACCCCAACACATCTAAGATGACCCTTAACCCATCTGAGATGACCCCTAAACCCCTAAGATGACCCCCAACCCATCTGAGATGACCCCTAAACCCCCTGAGATGACCCCAAACCCATCTGAGATGACCCCAACACATCTAAGATGACCCTTAACCCATCTGAGATGACCCCTAAACCCCCTGAGATGACCTCCAATGCCCTGAGATGACCCCTAAACCCCCTGAGATGACCCCCAACCCATCTGAGATGACCCCTAAACCCTCCGAGGTGACCTCCGATGCCCTGAGATGACCCCTAAACCCCCTGAGATGACCCCTAAACCCCCTGAGATGACCCCAAACCCATCTGAGATGACCCCAACACATCTAAGATGACCCTTAACCCATCTGAGATGACCCCTAAACCCCTAAGATGACCCCCAACCCATCTGAGATGACCCTAAACCCCCTGAGATGACCCCCAACCCATCTGAGATGACCCCTAAACCCCCAAGATGACCCCTAAACCCCCTGAGATGACCCCAAACCCATCTGAGATGACCCCAACACATCTAAGATGACCCTTAACCCATCTGAGATGACCCCTAAACCCCCTGAGATGACCCCAAACCCATCTGAGATGACCCCTAAACCCCCTGAGATGACCTCCAATGCCCTGAGATGACCCCTAAACCCCCTGAGATGACCCCAAACCCATCTGAGATGACCCCAACACATCTAAGATGACCCTTAACCCATCTGAGATGACCCCTAAACCCCCTGAGATGACCCCAAACCCATCTGAGATGACCCCTAAACCCCCTGAGATGACCTCCAATGCCCTGAGATGACCCCTAAACCCCCTGAGATGACCCCAAACCCATCTGAGATGACCCCAACACATCTAAGATGACCCTTAACCCATCTGAGATAACTCCAAAACCCCCTGAGATGACCCCCAACCCATCTGAGATGACCCCTAAACCCCCTGAGATGACCTTCAAACCCATCTGAGATGACCCCTAAACCCCCTGAGATGACCCCCAACCCATCTGAGATGACCCCAACACATCTAAGATGACCCTAAACCCCCTGAGATGACCTCCAATGCCCTGAGATGACCCCTAAACCCCCTGAGATGACCCCTAACCCATCTGAGATGACCCCTAAACCCCCTGAGATGACCTTCAAACCCATCTGAGATGACCCCTAAACCCCCTGAGATGACCCCAAAACCCCCTGAGATGACCGCTAACCCATCTGAGATGACCCTAAACCCCCTGAGATGACCTCCAATGCCCTGAGATGACCCCTAAACCCCCTGAGATGACCCCTAACCCATCTGAGATGACCCCTAAACCCTCCGAGGTGACCTCCGATGCCCTGAGATGACCCCATAACCCCCTGAGATGACCCCTAAACCCCCTCAGATGACCCCAAACCCATCTGAGATGACCCCAAACCCATCTGAGATGACCCCAACACATCTAAGATGACCCTTAACCCATCTGAGATGACCCCAAAACCCCCTGAGATGACCCCTAACCCATCTGAGATGACCCCTAAACCCCCTGAGATGAACCCAAACCCATCTGAGATGACCCCTAAACCCCCAAGATGACCCTTAACCCATCTGAGATGACCCCTAAACCCCCTGAGATGACCCCAAACCCATCTGAGATGACCCCAACACATCTAAGATGACCTTTAACCCATCTGAGATGACCCCTAAACCCCCTGAGATGACCCCCAACCCGTCTGAGATGACCCCTAAACCCCCTGAGATGACCTCCAATGCCCTGAGATGACCCCTAAACCCCCTGAGATGACCCCTAACCCATCTGAGATGACCCCTAAACCCCCTGAGATCACTTCCAATGCCCTGAGATGACCCCTAAACCCCCTGAGATGACCCCAACACATCTAAGATGACCCTTAACCCATCTGAGATGACCCTAAACCCCCTGAGATGACCTCCAATGCTCTGAGATGACCCCAAAACCCCCTGAGATGACCCCTAAACCCCCTGAGATGACCCCCAACCCATCTGAGATGACCCTAAACCCCCTGAGATGACCTCTAACCCATCTGAGATGACCCCTAAACCCCCTGAGATGACCCCCAAACCCATCTGAGATGACCCCTAAACCCCCTGAGATGACCCCCAAACCCATCTGAGATGACCCCTAAACCCCCTGAGATGACCTCCAATGCCCTGAGATGACCCCTAAACCCCCTGAGATGACCCCCAACCCATCTGAGATGACCCCTAAACCCCCTGAGATGAACCCAGACCCATCTGAGATGACCCCAAAACCCCCAAGATGACCCCTAAACCCCCTGAGATGACCCCCAACCCATCTGAGATGACCCCTAAACCCCCTGAGATGACCCCCAACCCATCTGAGATGACCCCTAAACCCCCTGAGATGACCCCCAACCCATCTGAGATGACCCCAACACATCTAAGATGACCCTTAACCCATCTGAGATGACCCCTAAACCCCCTGAGATGACCCCCAACCCATCTGAGATGACCCCTAAGACCCCTAAGATGACCCCCAACCCATCTGAGATGACCCCAAAACCCCCTGAGATGACCCCAAACCCATCTGAGATGACCCCTAAACCCTCTGAGATGACCTCCGATGCCCTGAGATGACGCCTAAACCCCCTGAGATGACCCCAACCCATCTGAGATGACCCAAACACATCTAAGATGACCCTTAACCCATCTGAGATGACCCCAAAACCCCCTGAGATGACCCCCAACCCATCTGAGATGACCCCTAAACCCCCTGAGATGTCCCCAAACCCGTCTAAGATGACCCCAACACATCTAAGATGACCCTTAACCCATCTGAGATGACCCCAAAACCCCCTGAGATGACCCCTAACCCATCTGAGATGACCCTAAACCCCCTGAGATGACCTCCAATGCCCTGAGATGATCCCTAAACCCCCTGAGATGAACCCAGACCCATCTGAGATGACCCCAAAACCCCCAAGATGACCCCTAAACCCCCTGAAATGACCCCCAACCCATCTGAGATGACCCGTAAGACCCCTAAGATGACCCCCAACCCATCTGAGATGACCCCTAAACCCCCAAGATGACCCCTAAACCCCCTGAGATGACCCCAAACCCATCTGAGATGACCCTTAACCCATCTGAGATGACCCCAAAACCCCCTGAGATGACCCCCAACCCATCTGAGATGACCCCTAAACCCCCTGAGATGACCCCCAACCCATCTGAGATGACCCCAACACATCTAAGATGACCCTTAACCCATCTGAGATGACCCCAAAACCCCCTGAGATGACCTCCAATGCCCTGAGATGACCCCTAAACCCCCTGAGATGAACCCAGACCCATCTGAGATGACCCCAGACCCATCTGAGATGACCCCAAAACCCCCAAGATGACCCCTAAACCCCCTGAAATGACCCCCAACCCATCTGAGATGATCCCTAAGACCCCTAAGATGACCCCCAACCCATCTGAGATGACCCCAAAACCCCCTGAGATGACCCCTAACCCATCTGAGATGACCCTAAACCCCCTGAGATGACCCCTAACCCATCTAAGATGACCCTAAACCCCCTGAGATGACCCCTAACCCATCTGAGATGACCCTAAACCCCCTGAGATGACACCCTCCCCCCTCAGATGACCCCTCCACCCCCTCTCCCCAGACGAGATCGAGATGCTGGAACGCCTGTGGCTGTCGGGGATCTGCCACCAGGAGAAGCTGGAGGTGATGAGCTCCAAGCTGGACATCGAGAACATGGCAGGCGTCTTCTACATGCTGCTGGTGGCCATGGGCCTCAGCCTCCTGGTCTTCGCTTGGGAGCATCTCCTGCACTGGAGGCTGCGGCGGCGGCGCCTCGGGGCGCCCGGGAGGCTGAGGTGCCTCCTGGCCTTCAGCAGGGTACGGGGACATCATGGGGACAGGGGGACACGGGGACAGGGGGACATCCTGGGGACCTGGGAGGAGATCGGGGTGGGGAGATATGGGGGGAGATGGGGACGTGGGGGGAGATGGGGACATGGGAACATCATGAGAACATCATGGGGACATCATGAGGGCATCATGGGGACGTTGTGGGAACCTGGGAGGAGATCGGGGTGAGGAGATATGGGGGGAGATGGGGACATGGGGACATCATGGGGACCTGGGGGGACATAGAGGTGAGAAGACATGGGGGGAGATGAGGACACTGGGGGGACATGGGGACAGATGGGGACATGGGGACATCATGAGAACATCATGGGGACATCATGGGAACATCATGGGGACATCATGGGGACATCCTGGGGACCTGGGAGGAGATAGGGATGAGGAGACATGGGGGCAGATGGGGACATGGGGACAGATGGGGACATGGGGACATCATGGGAACATCATGAGGACATCATGGGGACATCATGAGGGCATCATGGGGACATCCTGGGGATCTGGGAGGAGATAGGGGTGAGGAGAGATGGGGGGAGATGGGGACATGGGGACATCGTGGGGACATCATGGAGACATCATGGAAACCTGGGGGGACATAGAGGTGAGGAGACATGGGGGGACATGGGGACATCGTGGGGACATGGAGGGAGATAGGAGTGAGGAGACATGGGGGGAGATGGGGACATGGGGACATCCTGGGGACATGGGAGGAGATAGGGGTGAGGAGAGATGGGGGGAGATGGGGACATGGGGGGAGATGGGGACATGGGGACATCATGGGAACATCATGAGGACATCATGGGGACTTCCTGGGGACCTGGGAGGAGATTGGGGTGAGGAGAGATGGGGGGAGATGGGGACATGGGGACATCGTGGGGACCTGGAGGGAGATAGGGTTGAGGAGATATGGGGGGAGATGGGGACATGAGGACAGATGGGGACATGGGGACATCATGGGAACATCATGAGGACATCATGGGGACATCCTGGGGACCTGGGAGGAGATCGGGGTGAGGAGAGATGGGGGGAGATGGGGACATGGGGACATGGGGACATCATGGAGACACCATGGGGACATCATGGAGACATCATGGGAACCTGGGGGGACATAGAGGTGAGGAGACATGGGGGGACATGGGGACATCGTGGGGACCTGGAGGGAGATAGGAGTGAGGAGACATGGGGGGAGATGGGGACATGGGGACATCGTGGGAACCTGGAAGGAGATAGGGGTGAGGAGACATGGGGGGAGATGGGACATGGGGACATCATGGGGACATGGGGACATCATGGGGACATGGGGGACATCATGGGAACCTGGAGGGACATAGAGGTGAGGAGACATGGGGGGACATGGGGACATGGGGACATCCTGGGGACATGGAGGAGATAGGGGTGAGGAGACATGGGGGAGATGGGACATGGGGACAGATGGGGACCTGGAGGAGATCGGGGTGAGGAGACATGGGGGGAGATGGGGACATGGGGACATCATGGGGACATCCTGGGGACCTGGGGGGACATAGAGGTGAGGAGACATGGGGGAGATGAGGACGTGGGGACAGATGGGACATGGGGACATCATGAGAACATCGTGGGGACATCATGGGGACATCCTGGAGACCTGGGAGGAGATCGGGGTGAGGAGACATGGGGGGAGATGGGGACATGGGGACATCATGGGACATGGGGACATCATGGGAACATCATGAGGGCATCATGGGGACATCCTGGGGACCTGGGAGGAGATTGGGGTGAGGAGACATGGGGGAGATGGGACGTGGGGACACCATGGGGACATGGAGACATCATGGGAACATCATGGGGACTCATGGGGACATCCTGGGGACCTGGGAGGAGATCGGGGTGAGGAGACATGGGGGGAGATGGGGACATGGGGACATCATGGGGACATCGTGGGGACCTGGGGGGACATGGAGGTGAGGAGACATGGGGGGGGGGGGCACAAAGGGATGGGGGGACCTGGGGACATGGGGGTGGGGGGGACATGGGGGGGGATGGAGACATGAGGATGGGGGGGGACATGGGGACATGGGGACAGACAGATGTCCCCCCCCCCCCCTCCAGGGCATCTATCGCTGCTGCAGCGCCGAGGACACCCCCCCCCTCCCCCTCCCCCGCCGCCCCCCCCCACCCCCACCCCTCCCTCCCCTCCCCTCCTCCCCCCCCCCACTCCACCCCTCCCCCCCCCCGGCGCCCCCCCCGCCCCCCCCCCCCACCCTTTCCACCGCTTCTACGGCCCCATCGAACCCCAAGGGCTGAGCCGGGGGGGCCCCCCCCCCCCCCCCTCACCACCACCAAACCCGGGCTGGGGGTGGGGGGGGGTCCCCAGGGCCCCCGCAGCAGCCCCCCCACCCCCTCCAGGACCCCCCCCCCTCCTCCCCTCCCTCCTCCTCCTCCTCCTTCATTTCTACCCCCCTGGCCCGCCGCCCCCCCCGGGCCTCTATGAGAGTCTTGGGGGGGGGGTTATGAGGAGGGGGAGGGGGGGGGACACCAAGAATTGGGGTTCGGGGGGGGGGCAGGACCCCCCCTTCGCTTACTCCCGCTTGGCCTACGAGGACGAGCGCAGCCCCCCCCCCCCCACCCCGAGAGAGGACCCCCCCCTCCTCGCCGAGCGCCCCCCCCCCCCCACCACCAGAGAGGAGGGGGGGGGCGAAGGAGGGGGTGG
>NW_027207143.1:0-17500 GCF_032191515.1 Phaenicophaeus curvirostris
GGAAGGCAAACTAAGGCAAGGCAACGAAAGGTAAGGCAACTTTAGGCAACATAAGGTAAGGCAACGTAAGGCAACGAGACGTAAGGCAATGTAATCAACGTAAGGTAAGGCAACGTAAGTTAAGGTAACGTAAGGCAACGTAAGGTAAGGCAACGTAAGGAAACGTAAGGTAAGGAAACGTAAGGTAAGGCAACGTAAGACAACGTAAGGCAGCGTAAGGCAAGGCAACGTAAGGCAACGTAAGGCAAGGCAACGTAAGTCAAGGTAATGCAAGGCAACGTAAGGCAACGTAAGGCAACGTAAGGCAAGGCAACGTAAGGCAACGTACTGCAAGGCAAAGTAAGGTATGGCAACGTAAGGTAAGGAAACGTAAGGAAACGTAAGGTAAGGCAAAGTAAGGCAAGGCAACGTAAGGTAAGCCAACGTAAGGCAACGTAAGGGAAAGGCAAGATAAGTTAAGGCAACGTAAGTCTACGTAAGTCAAGGCAACGTAAGGTAAGGAAACGTACGGTACGGCAACGTAAGGTAAGGCAACCTAAGGCAACATAAGGTAAGGCAACGTAAGGTAAGGCAAAGTAAGGCAATGTAAGGTAAGGCAACATTAGGTAAGGCAACGTAAGGCAAGGCAACGTAAGGTAAGGCAACGTAAGGCAATGTAAGGTAAGGCAACCTTAGGTAAGGCAACGTAAGGCAAGGCAACGTAAGGCAAGGCAACGTAAGGTAAGGCAACGTAAGGTAAGGCAACGTAAGGCAACGTAAGGCAACGTAAGGCAACGTAAGGCAACGTAAGGCAACGTAAGGTAAGGCAACGTAAGGCAACGTAAGTTAAAGGCAACGTAAGTCAAAGTGAGGCAAGGCAACGTAAGGTAAGGCAACGAAAGGCAACGTAAGTTAAGGCAACGTAAGGCAACATAAGGTAAGGCAACGTGAGGCAACGTAAGGAAAGGAAACTTAAGGTAAGGCAACGTAAGGTAAGCCAAGGCAAGGGAACGTAAGGCAAGGCAACGTAAGGCAACGTAAGTTAAGGAAACTTAAGGTAAGGCAACGGAAGGCAATGTAAGGTAAGGCAACTTCAGGTAAGGCAACGTAAGGCAACGTAAGGTAAGGCAATGTAAGGCAACGTAAGGCAACGTAAGGTAAGGCAATGTAAGGCAACGTAAGGTAAGCAAACGTAAGGCAACGTAAGGCAAGGCAACGTAACGTAAGGCAACGTAAGGCAACGTAAGGCAACGTAAGTTAAGGCAATGTAAGGCAAGGCAACGTAAGGCAACGTAAGGCAACGTAAGGCAATGTAAGGGAAGGCAACGTAAGGCAAGGCAACATAAGGCAACGTAAGGCAAGACAACGTAAGGTAAGGCAACGTAAGGCAACGTAAGCCAAGGCAACGTAAGGTAAGGCAACGTAAGGCAACGTAAGGCAAGGCAACGTATGGTAAGGCAACGTACGGCAACGTAAGGCAAAGTTAGTTAAGGCAACGTAAGCAAGGCAACGTAAGGCAACGTAAGGTAAGGCAACGTAAGGTAAGGTAACTTAAGGCAATGTAAGTTAAGGTAAGGTAAGGTAAGGCAACTTAAGGTATGGCAACGTAAGGCAAGGCAATGTAAGGTAAGGCAACCTAAGGATACGTAAGTTAAGGTAACGTAAGGTAAGGCAACGTAAGGCAACGTAAGGTAAGGCAACGTAAGGCAACGTAAGGCAATGTAAGCAAGGCAATGTAAGGCAACGTACGGCAAGGCAACGTTAGATAAGGCAATGAAAGGCAACGTAAGGTAAGGCAAAATAAGGTAGGCAATGTAAGGCAACGTACGTTAAGGAAACGTTAGGTAAGGCAACGTAAGGCAACGTAAGGCAAGGTAAGGCAAGGCAACGTAAGGCAACGTAAGGCAACGTAAGGAAAGGCAACGTAAGGTAAGGCAACGTAAGGTAAGGCAACGTAAGGTAAGGCAACGTAAGGCAACGTAAGGTAAGGCAACGTAAGGCAACGTAAGGCAAGTCAACGTAAGACAACTTAAGGCAAGGCAACGTAAGGTAAGGCAACGTAAGGCAACGTAAGGCAACGTAAGGTAAGGCAACGAAGGTAAGGCAACGTAAGGAAACGTAAGGTAAGGCAACGTAAGGCAACGTAAGGCAAGTCAACGTAAGACAACTTAAGGCAAGGCAACGTAAGGTAAGGCAACGTAAGGTAAGGCAACGTAAGGCAATGTAAGGTAAGGCAACGTTAGGCAACCTAATGTAAGGCAACGTAAGAAAAAGTAATGTAAGGCAAAGTAAGTAAACGTAAGGCAACGTAAGGCAAGGCAAAGTAAGGTAAGGTAGCGAAAGGAAAAGTAAGGTAAGGCATCGTAAGGCAAAGTAAAGTAAGTCAACGTAATGCAACGTAAGGTAAAGGTAACATAAGGTAAGGAAATGTAAGGTAACGTAAGGCAACACAACGTAAGGCAACGTAATGCAACGTAAGGCAACGTAAGGCAAGGCAACGTAAGGTAAGGCAACGTAAGGCAACGTAAGGCAAGGCAAAGTAACGTAAGGCAAGCTAAGGCAACGTAAGGAAAGGCAACGTATGGCAACGTAAATTAATGTAACGTAAGGCAAGGCAACTTAAGGTAAGGCAACGTAAGGTAACGTAAGGTAAGGCAACGTAAGGAAATGTAAGGTAAAGTCAACATAAGGCAAGGCAACGTAAGGCAACTTAAGGCAAGGCAACGTAAGGCAACGTAAGGTAAGGCAACGTAAGGCAACGTAAGGCAACGTAAGGTAAGGCAACGTAAGGCAAGGCAACGTAAGGCAAGACAACGTAAGGTAAGGCAACATAAGGCAACGTAAGGCAAGGCAACGTAAGGTAAGGCAACGTAAGGCAACGTAAGGTAAGGTAACGTATGGTAAGGCAACGTACGGCAACGTAAGGCAACGTAAGTTAAGTCACGGTAAGGCAACGTAAGGTAAGTCACGGTAAGGCAACGTAAGGCAAGGCAACGTAAGGCCACGTAAGGCAACGTAAGGCAAGGCAACGTAAGGTAAGGCAAGGTAAGGCAACGTAAGTTAAGGAAACGTAAGGCAACGTAAGGCAAAGTGAGGTAAGGCAACGTAAGGTAAGGCAACGTAAGGCAATGTAAGGTAAGGCAACGTAAGGCAACGTAAGGCAACGTAAGGTAAGGCAACGTAAGGCAACGTAAGGCAATGTAAGGTATGGCAACGTAAGGCAACGTAAGGTAAGGCAACGTAAGGTTAAGGCAACGTAAGGCAACCTAAGGCAAGGAAACGTAATGTAAGGCAATGTAAGGCAACTTAATGCAAGGAAACATGAGGTAAGGCAATGTTAGGCGACGTAAGGTAAGGCAACGTAAGGCAACGTAAGGTAAGGCAACGTAATGTAAGGCAACGTAAGGCAACGTAAGTTAAGGCAACATAAGGCAAGGCAACCTATAGGCAACGTAAGGCAACGTAAGGTTAAGGCAACGTAAGGCAAGGCATCGTAAGGCAACGTAAGGCAACGTAAGCAAGGCAACGTAAGGCAAAGTACTGCAAGGCATCGTAAGGCAACGTACTGCAAGGCAACGTAAGATAAGGCAATATAAGGCAACGTAAGGCAACGTAAGGTAAGGCAACGTAAGGTAAGGCAACGTAAGGCAACGTAAGTTAAGGAAACGTAAGGTAAGGCAACGTAAGGCAAGGCAACGTAAGGTAAGGCAACGTAAGGTAAGGCAACGTAAGGTAAGGCAATGTAAGGAAACGTAAGGTAAGGCAACGTAAGGCAAGGCAACGTAAGGTAAGGCAACGTAAGGCAACGTAAGGCAATGTAAGGTATGGCAACGTAAGGCAAGGCAATGTAAGGTAAGGCAACCTAAGGATACGTAAGTTAAGGTAACGTTTAGCTAATCAACGTAAGGCAACGTAAGGTAAAGCATCGTAAGGCAACGTAAGACAATGTAAGCAAGGCAACGTAAGGCAACGTACTGCAAGGCATCGTAAGGCAACGTACTGCAAGGCAACGTTATATAAGGCAATGTAAGGCAACGTAAGGCAACGTAAGGTAAGGCAAAATAAGGTAAGGCAACGTAAGGCAACGTAAGTTAAGGAAACGTTAGGTAAGGCAACGTAAGGCAACGGAAGGCAAGGTAAGGCAAGGCAACGTAAGGCAACGTAAGGTAAGGCAACGTAAGGTAAGGCAACGTAAGGCAACGTAAGGTAAGGCAACGTAAGGCAACGTAAGTTAAGGCAATGTAAGGTAAGGCAACGTAAGAAAAAGTAATGTAAGGCAAAGTAAGTAAACGTAAGGCAACGTAAGGCAAGGCAACGTAAGGTAAGGCAGCGAAAGGCAAAGTAACGTAAGGCATCGTAAGGCAAAGTAAAATAAGTCAAAGTAATGCAACGTAAGGTAAAGGTAACATAAGGTAAGGAAATGTAAGGCAATGTAAGGCAACGCAACGTAAGGCAACGTAATGCAACGTAAGGCAACGTAAGGCAACGTAATGCAACGTAAGGCAACGTAAGGTAAGGCAACGTAATATAAGGCAACGTAAGGTAAGGCAACGTAAGGCAACGTAAGGCAAGGCAACGTAAGGTAAGACAACGTAAGGCAACTTAAGGCAAGGCAACGTAACGTAAGGCAATCTAAGGCAACGTAAGGTAAGGCAACGTATGGCAACGTAATGTAAGGTAACGTAAGGCAAGGCAACGTAAGGTAAGGCAACGTAAGGCAAGGTAATTTAAAGGCAACGTAAGGCAACGTAAGGCAAGGCAACTTAAGGTAAGGCAACGTAAGGTAACGTAAGGTAAAGTCAACATAAGGCAAGGCAACGTAAGGCAACGTAAGGCAAGGCAACGTAAGGCAACGTAAGGTAAGGCAACGTAAGGCAACGTAAGGCAACGTAAGGCAAGGCAACGTAAGGCAAGGCAACGTAAGGCAACGTAAGGCAAGGCAACGTAAGGTAAGGCAACGTAAGGCAACGTAAGGCAAGGCAACGTAAGGTAAGGCAACGTAAGGCAACGTAAGGTAAGGTAACGTATGGTAAGGCAACGTACGGCAACGTAAGGCAACATAAGGTAAGTCACGGTAAGGAAACGTAAGGTAAGTCACGGTAAGGCAACGTAAGGCAAGGCAACGTAAGGCCACATAAGGCAACGTAAGGCAAGGCAACGTAAGGTAAGGCAACGTAAGGCAATGTAAGTTAAGGCAACGTAAAGCAACGTAAGGCAACGTAAGGTAAGGCAACGTAAGGCAACGTAAGGCAATGTAAGGTATGGCAACGTAAGGCAACGTAAGGTTAAGGCAACGTAAGGCAAGGCATCGTAAGGCAACGTAAGGCAACGTAAGGAAGGCAACGTAAGGTAACGTACTGCAAGGCATCGTAAGGCAACGTACTGCAAGGCAACGTAAGATAAGGCAATGTCAGGCAACGTAAGGCAACGTAAGGTAAGGCAACATACGGTAAGGCAACGTAAGGCAACGTAAGTTAAGGAAACGTAAGGTAAGGCAACGTAAGACAACGTAAGGTAAGGCAACGTAAGGCAACGTAAGGTAAGGCAACGTAAGGTAAGGCAACGTTAGGCAACGTAAGGAAAGTCAACGTAAGGCAACGTAAGGCAAGGAAACGTAAGGTAAGGCAACGTTAGGCAACGTACGTTAAGGCAATGTAAGGTAAGGCAACGTTAGGCAACGTAAGGTAAGGCAACATAAGGCAACGTAAGTAAAGGCAAAGTAAGTCAACGTAAGGTAAGGCAACGTAAGGTAAGGCAAAGTAAGGTAAGGCAACGTAAGGCAACGTAAGGTAAGGCGACGTAAGGCAAGGCAACGTAAGGTAAGGCAAAGTAAGGCAACGTAAGGCAAGGCAACCTAATTTAAGGAAACGTAAGGCAACGTAAGGCAACGTAAGGCAAGGCAACGTAAGGTAAGGCAACGTAAGGCAACCTAAGGCAAGGTAACGTAAGGGAAGGCAAACTAAGGCAAGGCAACGAAAGGTAAGGCAACTTTAGGCAACATAAGGTAAGGCAACGTAAGGCAACGAGACGTAAGGCAATGTAATCAACGTAAGGTAAGGCAACGTAAGTTAAGGTAACGTAAGGCAACGTAAGGTAAGGCAACGTAAGGAAACGTAAGGTAAGGAAACGTAAGGTAAGGCAACGTAAGACAACGTAAGGCAGCGTAAGGCAAGGCAACGTAAGGCAACGTAAGGCAAGGCAACGTAAGTCAAGGTAATGCAAGGCAACGTAAGGCAACGTAAGGCAACGTAAGGCAAGGCAACGTAAGGCAACGTACTGCAAGGCAAAGTAAGGTATGGCAACGTAAGGTAAGGAAACGTAAGGAAACGTAAGGTAAGGCAAAGTAAGGCAAGGCAACGTAAGGTAAGCCAACGTAAGGCAACGTAAGGGAAAGGCAAGATAAGTTAAGGCAACGTAAGGCTACGTAAGTCAAGGCAACGTAAGGTAAGGAAACGTACGGTAAGGCAACGTAAGGTAAGGCAACCTAAGGCAACATAAGGTAAGGCAACGTAAGGTAAGGCAAAGTAAGGCAATGTAAGGTAAGGCAACATTAGGTAAGGCAACGTAAGGCAAGGCAACGTAAGGTAAGGCAACGTAAGGCAATGTAAGGTAAGGCAACCTTAGGTAAGGCAACGTAAGGCAAGGCAACGTAAGGCAAGGCAACGTAAGGTAAGGCAACGTAAGGCAAGGCAACGTAAGGTAAGGCAACGTAAGGCAACGTAAGGCAACGTAAGGCAACGTAAGACAATGTAAGCAAGGCAACGTAAGGCAACGTACTGCAAGGCATCGTAAGGCAACGTACTGCAAGGCAACGTTATATAAGGCAATGTAAGGCAACGTAAGGCAACGTAAGGTAAGGCAAAATAAGGTAAGGCAACGTAAGGCAACGTAAGTTAAGGAAACGTTAGGTAAGGCAACGTAAGGCAACGGAAGGCAAGGTAAGGCAAGGCAACGTAAGGCAACGTAAGGTAAGGCAACGTAAGGTAAGGCAACGTAAGGCAACGTAAGGTAAGGCAACGTAAGGCAACGTAAGTTAAGGCAATGTAAGGTAAGGCAACGTAAGAAAAAGTAATGTAAGGCAAAGTAAGTAAACGTAAGGCAACGTAAGGCAAGGCAACGTAAGGTAAGGCAGCGAAAGGCAAAGTAACGTAAGGCATCGTAAGGCAAAGTAAAATAAGTCAAAGTAATGCAACGTAAGGTAAAGGTAACATAAGGTAAGGAAATGTAAGGCAATGTAAGGCAACGCAACGTAAGGCAACGTAATGCAACGTAAGGCAACGTAAGGCAACGTAATGCAACGTAAGGCAACGTAAGGTAAGGCAACGTAATATAAGGCAACGTAAGGTAAGGCAACGTAAGGCAACGTAAGGCAAGGCAACGTAAGGTAAGACAACGTAAGGCAACTTAAGGCAAGGCAACGTAACGTAAGGCAATCTAAGGCAACGTAAGGTAAGGCAACGTATGGCAACGTAATGTAAGGTAACGTAAGGCAAGGCAACGTAAGGTAAGGCAACGTAAGGCAAGGTAATTTAAAGGCAACGTAAGGCAACGTAAGGCAAGGCAACTTAAGGTAAGGCAACGTAAGGTAACGTAAGGTAAAGTCAACATAAGGCAAGGCAACGTAAGGCAACGTAAGGCAAGGCAACGTAAGGCAACGTAAGGTAAGGCAACGTAAGGCAACGTAAGGCAACGTAAGGCAAGGCAACGTAAGGCAAGGCAACGTAAGGCAACGTAAGGCAAGGCAACGTAAGGTAAGGCAACGTAAGGCAACGTAAGGCAAGGTAACGTATGGTAAGGCAACGTACGGCAACGTAAGGCAACATAAGGTAAGTCACGGTAAGGAAACGTAAGGTAAGTCACGGTAAGGCAACGTAAGGCAAGGCAACGTAAGGCCACATAAGGCAACGTAAGGCAAGGCAACGTAAGGTAAGGCAACGTAAGGCAATGTAAGTTAAGGCAACGTAAAGCAACGTAAGGCAACGTAAGGTAAGGCAACGTAAGGCAACGTAAGGCAATGTAAGGTATGGCAACGTAAGGCAACGTAAGGTTAAGGCAACGTAAGGCAAGGCATCGTAAGGCAACGTAAGGCAACGTAAGGAAGGCAACGTAAGGTAACGTACTGCAAGGCATCGTAAGGCAACGTACTGCAAGGCAACGTAAGATAAGGCAATGTCAGGCAACGTAAGGCAACGTAAGGTAAGGCAACATACGGTAAGGCAACGTAAGGCAACGTAAGTTAAGGAAACGTAAGGTAAGGCAACGTAAGACAACGTAAGGTAAGGCAACGTAAGGCAACGTAAGGTAAGGCAACGTAAGGTAAGGCAACGTTAGGCAACGTAAGGAAAGTCAACGTAAGGCAACGTAAGGCAAGGAAACGTAAGGTAAGGCAACGTTAGGCAACGTACGTTAAGGCAATGTAAGGTAAGGCAACGTTAGGCAACGTAAGGTAAGGCAACATAAGGCAACGTAAGGAAAGGCAAAGTAAGTCAACGTAAGGTAAGGCAACGTAAGGTAAGGCAAAGTAAGGTATGGCAACGTAAGGCAACGTAAGGTAAGGCGACGTAAGGCAAGGCAACGTAAGGTAAGGCAAAGTAAGGCAACGTAAGGCAAGGCAACCTAATTTAAGGAAACGTAAGGCAACGTAAGGCAACGTAAGGCAAGGCAACGTAAGGTAAGGCAACGTAAGGCAACCTAAGGCAAGGTAACGTAAGGGAAGGCAAACTAAGGCAAGGCAACGAAAGGTAAGGCAACTTTAGGCAACATAAGGTAAGGCAACGTAAGGCAACGAGACGTAAGGCAATGTAATCAACGTAAGGTAAGGCAACGTAAGTTAAGGTAACGTAAGGCAACGTAAGGTAAGGCAACGTAAGGAAACGTAAGGTAAGGAAACGTAAGGTAAGGCAACGTAAGACAACGTAAGGCAGCGTAAGGCAAGGCAACGTAAGGCAACGTAAGGCAAGGCAACGTAAGTCAAGGTAATGCAAGGCAACGTAAGGCAACGTAAGGCAACGTAAGGCAAGGCAACGTAAGGCAACGTACTGCAAGGCAAAGTAAGGTATGGCAACGTAAGGTAAGGAAACGTAAGGAAACGTAAGGTAAGGCAAAGTAAGGCAAGGCAACGTAAGGTAAGCCAACGTAAGGCAACGTAAGGGAAAGGCAAGATAAGTTAAGGCAACGTAAGTCTACGTAAGTCAAGGCAACGTAAGGTAAGGAAACGTACGGTACGGCAACGTAAGGTAAGGCAACCTAAGGCAACATAAGGTAAGGCAACGTAAGGTAAGGCAAAGTAAGGCAATGTAAGGTAAGGCAACATTAGGTAAGGCAACGTAAGGCAAGGCAACGTAAGGTAAGGCAACGTAAGGCAATGTAAGGTAAGGCAACCTTAGGTAAGGCAACGTAAGGCAAGGCAACGTAAGGCAAGGCAACGTAAGGTAAGGCAACGTAAGGTAAGGCAACGTAAGGCAACGTAAGGCAACGTAAGGCAACGTAAGGCAACGTAAGGCAACGTAAGGTAAGGCAACGTAAGGCAACGTAAGTTAAAGGCAACGTAAGTCAAAGTGAGGCAAGGCAACGTAAGGTAAGGCAACGAAAGGCAACGTAAGTTAAGGCAACGTAAGGCAACATAAGGTAAGGCAACGTGAGGCAACGTAAGGAAAGGAAACTTAAGGTAAGGCAACGTAAGGTAAGCCAAGGCAAGGGAACGTAAGGCAAGGCAACGTAAGGCAACGTAAGTTAAGGAAACTTAAGGTAAGGCAACGGAAGGCAATGTAAGGTAAGGCAACTTCAGGTAAGGCAACGTAAGGCAACGTAAGGTAAGGCAATGTAAGGCAACGTAAGGCAACGTAAGGTAAGGCAATGTAAGGCAACGTAAGGTAAGCAAACGTAAGGCAACGTAAGGCAAGGCAACGTAACGTAAGGCAACGTAAGGCAACGTAAGGCAACGTAAGTTAAGGCAATGTAAGGCAAGGCAACGTAAGGCAACGTAAGGCAACGTAAGGCAATGTAAGGGAAGGCAACGTAAGGCAAGGCAACATAAGGCAACGTAAGGCAAGACAACGTAAGGTAAGGCAACGTAAGGCAACGTAAGCCAAGGCAACGTAAGGTAAGGCAACGTAAGGCAACGTAAGGCAAGGCAACGTATGGTAAGGCAACGTACGGCAACGTAAGGCAAAGTTAGTTAAGGCAACGTAAGGCAAGGCAACGTAAGGCAACGTAAGGTAAGGCAACGTAAGGTAAGGTAACTTAAGGCAATGTAAGTTAAGGTAAGGTAAGGTAAGGCAACTTAAGGTATGGCAACGTAAGGCAAGGCAATGTAAGGTAAGGCAACCTAAGGATACGTAAGTTAAGGTAACGTAAGGTAAGGCAACGTAAGGCAACGTAAGGTAAGGCAACGTAAGGCAACGTAAGGCAATGTAAGCAAGGCAATGTAAGGCAACGTACGGCAAGGCAACGTTAGATAAGGCAATGAAAGGCAACGTAAGGTAAGGCAAAATAAGGTAGGCAATGTAAGGCAACGTACGTTAAGGAAACGTTAGGTAAGGCAACGTAAGGCAACGTAAGGCAAGGTAAGGCAAGGCAACGTAAGGCAACGTAAGGCAACGTAAGGAAAGGCAACGTAAGGTAAGGCAACGTAAGGTAAGGCAACGTAAGGTAAGGCAACGTAAGGCAACGTAAGGTAAGGCAACGTAAGGCAACGTAAGGCAAGTCAACGTAAGACAACTTAAGGCAAGGCAACGTAAGGTAAGGCAACGTAAGGCAACGTAAGGCAACGTAAGGTAAGGCAACGTAAGGTAAGGCAACGTAAGGAAACGTAAGGTAAGGCAACGTAAGGCAACGTAAGGCAAGTCAACGTAAGACAACTTAAGGCAAGGCAACGTAAGGTAAGGCAACGTAAGGTAAGGCAACGTAAGGCAATGTAAGGTAAGGCAACGTTAGGCAACCTAATGTAAGGCAACGTAAGAAAAAGTAATGTAAGGCAAAGTAAGTAAACGTAAGGCAACGTAAGGCAAGGCAAAGTAAGGTAAGGTAGCGAAAGGAAAAGTAAGGTAAGGCATCGTAAGGCAAAGTAAAGTAAGTCAACGTAATGCAACGTAAGGTAAAGGTAACATAAGGTAAGGAAATGTAAGGTAACGTAAGGCAACACAACGTAAGGCAACGTAATGCAACGTAAGGCAACGTAAGGCAAGGCAACGTAAGGTAAGGCAACGTAAGGCAACGTAAGGCAAGGCAAAGTAACGTAAGGCAAGCTAAGGCAACGTAAGGAAAGGCAACGTATGGCAACGTAAATTAATGTAACGTAAGGCAAGGCAACTTAAGGTAAGGCAACGTAAGGTAACGTAAGGTAAGGCAACGTAAGGAAATGTAAGGTAAAGTCAACATAAGGCAAGGCAACGTAAGGCAACTTAAGGCAAGGCAACGTAAGGCAACGTAAGGTAAGGCAACGTAAGGCAACGTAAGGCAACGTAAGGTAAGGCAACGTAAGGCAAGGCAACGTAAGGCAAGACAACGTAAGGTAAGGCAACATAAGGCAACGTAAGGCAAGGCAACGTAAGGTAAGGCAACGTAAGGCAACGTAAGGTAAGGTAACGTATGGTAAGGCAACGTACGGCAACGTAAGGCAACGTAAGTTAAGTCACGGTAAGGCAACGTAAGGTAAGTCACGGTAAGGCAACGTAAGGCAAGGCAACGTAAGGCCACGTAAGGCAACGTAAGGCAAGGCAACGTAAGGTAAGGCAAGGTAAGGCAACGTAAGTTAAGGAAACGTAAGGCAACGTAAGGCAAAGTGAGGTAAGGCAACGTAAGGTAAGGCAACGTAAGGCAATGTAAGGTAAGGCAACGTAAGGCAACGTAAGGCAACGTAAGGTAAGGCAACGTAAGGCAACGTAAGGCAATGTAAGGTATGGCAACGTAAGGCAACGTAAGGTAAGGCAACGTAAGGTTAAGGCAACGTAAGGCAAGGCATCGTAAGGCAACGTAAGGCAACGTAAGGAAGGCAACGTAAGGCAACGTAAGGAAGGCAACGTACTGCAAGGCATCGTAAGGCAACTTACTGCAAGGCAACGTAAGATAAGGCAATGTCAGGCAACGTAAGGCAACGTAAGGTAAGGCAACATACGGTAAGGCAACCTAAGGCAAAGTAAGTTAAGGAAACGTAAGGTAAGGCAACGTAAGACAACGGAAGGCAAGGTAAGGCAAGGCAACGTAAGGTAAGGCAACTTAAGGCAACGTAAGGTAAAGCAACGTAAGGCAACGTAAGGTAAGGCAACGTAAGGTAAGGCAATGTAAGGAAACGTAAGGTAATGGCAACGTAAGGCAAGGCAACGTAAGGTAAGGCAACGTAAGGCAACGTAAGGAAAGTCAAAGTAAGGCAACGTAAGGTAAGGCAACTTTAGGCAACGTAAGTTAAGTCAATATAAGGTAAGGCAACGTTAGGCAACGTAAGGTAAGGCAACATAAGGCAACGTAAGGAAAGGCAAAGTAAGTCAACGTAAGGTAAGGCAACGTAAGGTAAGGCAACGTAAGTTAAGGAAACGTAAGGCAACGTAAGGCAAAGTGAGGTAAGGCAACGTAAGGTAAGGCAACGTAAGGCAATGTAAGGTAAGGCAACGTAAGGCAACGTAAGGCAACGTAAGGCAAGGTAAGGCAACGTAAGGCAAGGCAACGTAAGGCAAGGCAACGTAAGGTAAGGCAACGTAAGGCAACGTAAGGCAACGTAAGGCAAGGCAACGTAAGGCAAGGCAACGTAAGGCAACATAAGGAAACGTAAGGTAAGGCGACGTAAGGCAAAACAACGTAAGGTAAGGCAAAGTAAGGCAACGTAAGGCAAGGCAACGTAATTTAAGGAAACGTTAGTCAACGTAAGGCAACGTAAGGCAAGGCAACGTAAGGTAAGGCAACGTAAGGCAACCTAAGGCAAGGTAACGTAAGGGAAGGCAAACTAAGGCAAGGCAACGAAAGGTAAGGCAACGTTAGGCAACATAAGGTAAGGCAACGTAAGGCAACGAGACGTAAGGCAACGTAATCAACGTAAGGTAAGGCAACGTAAGTTAAGGTAACGTAAGGCAACGTAAGGTAAGGCAACGTAAGGAAACGTAAGGTAAGGAAACGTAAGGTAAGGCAACGTAAGGCAACGTAAGGCAACGTAAGGCAAGGCAACGTAAGGCAACGTAAGGCAAGGCAACGTAAGTCAAGGTAATGCAAGGCAAAGTAAGGCAACGTAAGGCAACGTAAGGCAAGGCAACGTAAGGCAACGTACTGCAAGGCAATGTAAGTTAAGGCAACGTAAGGTAAGGAAACGTAAGGAAACGTAAGGTAAGGCAAAGTAAGGCAAGGCAACATAAGGCAAGGCAACGTAAGGCAACGTAAGGAAACATAAGTCAAGGCAACGTAAGGCAAGGCAACTTAAGGCAACGTAAGACAACGTAAGGTAAGGCAACCTAAGGCAACATAAGGTAAGGCAACGTAAGGCAAGGCAACGTAAGGTAAGGCAACGTAAGGCAACGTAAGTTAAGGCAACGTAAGGCAAGGCAACGTAAGGTAACGTAAGGCAACGTAAGGTAAGCCAACGTAAGGCAACGTAAGGTAAAGGCAAGATAAGTTAAGGCAACGTAAGGCTACGTAAGTCAAGGCAACGTAAGGTAAGGCAACGTACGGTAAGGCAAAGTAAGGTAAGGCAACCTAAGGCAACATAAGGTAAGGCAACGTAAGGTAAGGCAAAGTAAGGCAATGTAAGGTAAGGCAACCTTAGGTAAGGCAACGTAAGGCAAGGCAAATTAAGGCAAGGCAACGTAAGGTAAGGCAACGTAAGGCAAGGCAAGGTAAGGTAAGGCAACGTAAGGCAACGTAAGTTAAAGGCAACGTAAGTCAGAGTGAGGCAAGGCAACGTAAGGTAAGGCAACGTAAGGCAAATTAAGTTAAGGCAACGTAAGGCAACATAAGGTAAGGCAACTTAAGGCAACGTAAGGCAAGGAAACTTAAGGTAAGGCAACGTAAGGCAACGTAAGGTAAGGCAACGAAACGTAAGGCAACGTTAGGCAACGTAAGGTAAGGCAACGTAAGGCAACGTAAGGTAAGGCAACGTAAGGTAAGGAAACGTAAGGTAAGGAAACGTAATGAAACGTAAGGCAAGTCAACGTAATGTAAGGCAACGTAAGGCAACGTAAGGTAAGGTAAAGTAAGGAAAGGCAACATAAGGCAAGGCAACATAATGCAAGGCAACGTAAGGCAAGATAACTTAAGGTAAAGGCAACGTAAGGCAACGTTGGAAAAGTAAGGCAACATAAGGCAAGGCAACGTAAGGCAACGTAAGGTAAGGCAACGTAAGGTAAGGCAACATAAGGTAAGGCAAAGTAAGGAAACGTAAGGTAAGGCAACGTAAGGTAAGGAAACGTAAGGTAAGGAAACGTAATGAAACGTAAGGCAAGTCAACGTAATGTAAGGCAACGTAAGGCAACGTAAGGTAAGGTAAAGTAAGGAAAGGCAACATAAGGCAAGGCAACATAATGCAAGGCAACGTAAGGCAACGTAAGGAAACGTAAGGCAAGGCAACGTAAGGCAAGGCAACTTAAGGCAACGTAAGGCAACGTAAGGTAAGGCAACGTAAGGAAACGTAAGGCTAGGCAACGTAAGGTAAGGCAACTTAAGGCAACGTAAGGCAACGTAAGGCAAGGCAACATAAGGCAACGTAAGGTAAGGCAACGTAAGGTAAGGCAACGTAAGGCAACGTAAGGTAAGGCAACGTAAGGTAACGTAAGGCAACGTAAGGTAAGCCAACGTAAGGCAACGTAAGGTAAAGGCAAGATAAGTTAAGGCAACGTAAGGCTACGTAAGTCAAGGCAACGTAAGGTAAGGCAACGTACGGTAAGGCAAAGTAAGGTAAGGCAACCTAAGGCAACATAAGGTAAGGCAACGTAAGGTAAGGCAAAGTAAGGCAATGTAAGGTAAGGCAACCTTAGGTAAGGCAACGTAAGGCAAGGCAACGTAAGGTAAGGCAACATAAGGCAATGTAAGGTAAGGCAACCTTAGGTAAGGCAACGTAAGGCAAGGCAACTTAAGGTAAGGCAAAGTAAGGCAACGTAAGGCAAGGCAACGTAAGGTAAGGCAACGTAAGTAAAAGGCAATGTAAGTTAAGGCAACGTAAGGTAAGGCAACGTAAGGCAATGTAAGTTAAGGCAACGTTAGGTAAGGCAACGTAAGGCAACGTAAGGTAAGGCAACGTAAGGTACGGCAACGTAAGGCAACGTAAGGTAAGGCAACGTAAGGCAACGTAAGGCAATGTAAGGTATGGCAACGTAAGGCAACGTAAGGTAAGGCAACGTAAGTTTAAGGCAATGTATGGCAAGGCATCGTAAGGCAACGTAAGGCAACGTAAGGAAGGAAATGTAAGGCAACGTACTGCAAGGCATCGTAAGGCAACGTACTGCAAGGCAACGTAAGATAAGGCTATGTCAGGCAACGTAAGGCAACGTAAGGTAAGGCAACATACGGTAAGGCAACGTAAGGCAACGTAAGTTAAGGAAACATAAGGTAAGGCAACGTAAGACAACGGAAGGCAAGGTAAGGTAAGGCAACGAAAGGTAAGGCAACTTAAGGCAATGTAAGGTAAAGCAACGTAAGGCAACGTAAGGTAAGGCAACGTAAGGTAAGGCAATGTAAGGAAACTTAAGGTAAAGGCAACGTAAGGGAAGGCAACGTAAGGTAAGGCAACGTAAGGCAACCTAAGGCAAGGTTACGTAAGGGAAGGCAAACTAAGGCAAGGCAACGAAAGGTAAGGCAACGTTAGGCAACATAAAGTAAGGCAACGTAAGGCAACGAGACGTAAGGCAACGTAATCAACGTAAGGTAAGGCAACGTAAGTTAAGGTAACGTAAGGCAACGTAAGGTAAGGCAACGTAAGGAAACGTAAGGTAAGGAAACGTAAGGCAACGTAAGGCAAGGCAACGTAAGTCAAGGTAATGCAAGGCAACGTAAGGCAACGTAAGTCAACGTAAGGCAAGGCAACGTAAGGCAACATACTGCAAGGCAAAGTAAGGTAAGGCAACGTAAGGTAAGGAAACGTAAGGAAACGTAAGGTAAGGCAAAGTAAGGCAAGGCAACATAAGGCAAGGCAACGTAAGGCAACGTAAGGAAACATAAGTCAAGGCAACGTAAGGCAAGGCAACTTAAGGCAACGTAAGACAACGTAAGGTAAGGCAACCTAAGGCAACATAAGGTAAGGCAACGTAAGGCAAGGCAATGTAAGGTAAGGCAACGTAAGGCAACGTAAGTTAAGGCAACGTAAGGCAAGGCAACGTAAGGTAACGTAAGGCAACGTAAGGTAAGGCAAAGTAAGGCAAGGCAACGTAAGGTAAGCCAACGTAAGGCAACGTAAGGTAAAGGCAAGATAAGTTAAGGCAACGTAAGGCTACGTAAGTCAAGGCAACGTAAGGTAAGGCAACGTACGTAAGGCAAAGTAAGGTAAGGCAACCTAAGGCAACATAAGGTAAGGCAAAGTAAGGCAATGTAAGGTAAGGCAACCTTAGGTAAGGCAACGTAAGGCAAGATAACTTAAGGCAAGGCAACGTAAGGCAACGTAAGGTAAGGCAACGTAAGGTAAGGCAACATAAGGTAAGGCAACGTAAGGCAACGTAAGGTAAGGCAACGTAAGGTAAGGAAACGTAAGGTAAGGAAACGTAATGCAACGTAAGGCAAGTCAACGTAATGTAAGGCAACGTAAGGCAACGTAAGGAAACGTAAGGCAAGGCAACGTAAGGCAGGCAACTTAAGGCAACGTAAGGCAACGTAAGGTAAGGCAACCTAAGGAAACGTAAGGTAAGGCAACGTAAGGCTAGGCAACGTAAGGTAATGCAACGTAAGGCAACGTAAGGCAACGTAAGGCAACGTAAGGTAAGGCAACGTAAGGCAACGTAAGGCAACGTAAGGTAAGGCAACATACGGTAAGGCAACGTAAGGCAACGTAAGTTAAGGAAACGTAAGGTAAGGCAACGTAAGACAACGGAAGGCAAGGTAAGGCAAGGCAACGTAAGGTAAGGCAACTTAAGGCAACGTAAGGTAAAGCAACGTAAGGCAACGTAAGGTAAGGCAATGTAAGGAAACGTAAGGTAAAGGCAACGTAAGGGAAGGCAACGTAAGGTAAGGCAACGTAAGGCAACGTAAGGAAAGTCAACGTAAGGCAACGTAAGGCAAGGAAACGTAAGGTATGGCAACGTTACGCAACGTAAGTTAAGGCAATGTAAGGTAAGGCAACGTTAGGCAACGTAAGGTAAGGCAACATAAGGCAACGTAAGGAAAGGCAAAGTAAGTCAACGTAAGGTAAGGCAACGTAAGGCAACGTAAGGCAACGTAAGGCAAAGTAAGGCAAGGTAAGGCAACGTAAGGCAAGGCAACGTAAGGCAAGGCAACGTAAGGTAAGGCAACGTAAGGCAACGTAAGGCAACGTAAGGCAAGGCAACGTAAGGCAAGGCATCGTAAGGCAACTTAAGGCAATGTAAGCCATGCAACGTAAGGCAACGTACTGCAAGGC
>NW_027207143.1:22500-28337 GCF_032191515.1 Phaenicophaeus curvirostris
AGGCAAGGCAAGGCAAGGCAAGGCAAGGCAAGGCAAGGCAAGGCAAGGCAAGGCAAGGCAAGGCAAGGCAAGGCAAGGCAAGGCAAGGCAAGGCAAGGCAAGGCAAGGCAAGGCAAGGCAAGGCAAGGCAAGGCAAGGCAAGGCAAGGCAAGGCAAGGCAAGGCAAGGCAAGGCAAGGCAAGGCAAGGCAAGGCAAGGCAAGGCAAGGCAAGGCAAGGCAAGGCAAGGCAAGGCAAGGCAAGGCAAGGCAAGGCAAGGCAAGGCAAGGCAAGGCAAGGCAAGGCAAGGCAAGGCAAGGCAAGGCAAGGCAAGGCAAGGCAAGGCAAGGCAAGGCAAGGCAAGGCAAGGCAAGGCAAGGCAAGGCAAGGCAAGGCAAGGCAAGGCAAGGCAAGGCAAGGCAAGGCAAGGCAAGGCAAGGCAAGGCAAGGCAAGGCAAGGCAAGGCAAGGCAAGGCAAGGCAAGGCAAGGCAAGGCAAGGCAAGGCAAGGCAAGGCAAGGCAAGGCAAGGCAAGGCAAGGCAAGGCAAGGCAAGGCAAGGCAAGGCAAGGCAAGGCAAGGCAAGGCAAGGCAAGGCAAGGCAAGGCAAGGCAAGGCAAGGCAAGGCAAGGCAAGGCAAGGCAAGGCAAGGCAAGGCAAGGCAGGGCAAGGCAAGGCAAGGCAAGGCAAGGCAAGGCAAGGCAAGGCAAGGCAAGGCAAGGCAAGGCAAGGCAAGGCAAGGCAAGGCAAGGCAAGGCAAGGCAAGGCAGGGCAAGGCAAGGCAAGGCAAGGCAGGGCAAGGCAGGGCAAGGCAAGGCAAGGCAAGGCAAGGCAAGGCAGGGCAAGGCAGGGCAAGGCAGGGCAGAGCAAGCAAGGCAAGGCAGGGCAAGGCAAGGCAAGGCAAGGCAAGGCAGGGCAGGGCAAGGCAGGGCAAGGCAAGGCAAGGCAGGCAAGGCAAGCAAGGCAAGGCAAGGCAAGGCAAGGCAGGCAAGGCAGGGCAGGGCAGGGCAAGGCAGGGCAGGCAGGCAGGCAGGGCAGGGCAGGGCAGGGCAGGGCAGGCAGGGCAGGCAGGGCAGGGCAGAGGCAGGGCAGGCAAGGCAAGGCAGGCCAGGGCAGGGCAGCAGGCAAGGCAAGGCAAGGCAAGGCAAGGCAAGGCAAGGCAAGGCAGGCAAGGCAAGGCAGCAAGGCAAGCAAGGCAGGGCAGGGCAGGCAAGGCAGGGCAAGGCAAGGGCAGGCAGGGCAAGGCAAGGCAGGGCAAGCAAGGCAGGGCAAGGCAGGCAAGGCAAGGCAGGGCAGGCAGGGCAGGGCAGGCAGGCAAGGCAGGCAGGGCAGAGGCAGGGCAGGGCAGGCAGGGCAGGGCAGGGCAGGGCAGGGCAGGGCAGGGCAGGGCAGGGCAAGGGCAGGGCAGGGCAGGGCAGGGCAGGCAGGGCAGGGCAGGCAGGCAGGGCAGGGCAGGGCAGGGCAGGGCAGGCAGGCAGGGCAGGGCAGGGCAGGGCAGGAGGCAAGGCAGGCAAGGCAAGGCCAGCAGGCAAGGCAGGGCAGGCAAGGCAAGGCAAGGCAAGGCAAGGCAAGGCAAGGCAAGGCAAGGCAAGGCAAGGCAAGGCAAGGCAAGGCAAGGCAAGGCAAGGCAAGGCAAGGCAAGGCAAGGCAAGGCAAGGCAAGGCAAGGCAAGGCAAGGCAAGGCAAGGCAAGGCAAGGCAAGGCAAGGCAAGGCAAGGCAAGGCAAGGCAAGGCAAGGCAAGGCAAGGCAAGGCAAGGCAAGGCAAGGCAAGGCAAGGCAAGGCAAGGCAAGGCAAGGCAAGGCAAGGCAAGGCAAGGCAAGGCAAGGCAAGGCAAGGCAAGGCAAGGCAAGGCAAGGCAAGGCAAGGCAAGGCAAGGCAAGGCAAGGCAAGGCAAGGCAAGGCAAGGCAAGGCAAGGCAAGGCAAGGCAAGGCAAGGCAAGGCAAGGCAAGGCAAGGCAAGGCAAGGCAAGGCAAGGCAAGGCAAGGCAAGGCAAGGCAAGGCAAGGCAAGGCAAGGCAAGGCAAGGCAAGGCAAGGCAAGGCAAGGCAAGGCAAGGCAAGGCAAGGCAAGGCAAGGCAAGGCAAGGCAAGGCAAGGCAAGGCAAGGCAAGGCAAGGCAAGGCAAGGCAAGGCAAGGCAAGGCAAGGCAAGGCAAGGCAAGGCAAGGCAAGGCAAGGCAAGGCAAGGCAAGGCAAGGCAAGGCAAGGCAAGGCAAGGCAAGGCAAGGCAAGGCAAGGCAAGGCAAGGCAAGGCAAGGCAAGGCAAGGCAAGGCAAGGCAAGGCAAGGCAAGGCAAGGCAAGGCAAGGCAAGGCAAGGCAAGGCAAGGCAAGGCAAGGCAAGGCAAGGCAAGGCAAGGCAAGGCAAGGCAAGGCAAGGCAAGGCAAGGCAAGGCAAGGCAAGGCAAGGCAAGGCAAGGCAAGGCAAGGCAAGGCAAGGCAAGGCAAGGCAAGGCAAGGCAAGGCAAGGCAAGGCAAGGCAAGGCAAGGCAAGGCAAGGCAAGGCAAGGCAAGGCAAGGCAAGGCAAGGCAAGGCAAGGCAAGGCAAGGCAAGGCAAGGCAAGGCAAGGCAAGGCAACAAGGCAAGGCAAGGCAAGGCAAGGCAAGGCAAGGCAAGGCAAGGCAAGGCAAGGCAAGGCAAGGCAAGGCAAGGCAAGGCAAGGCAAGGCAAGGCAAGGCAAGGCAAGGCAAGGCAAGGCAAGGCAAGGCAAGGCAAGGCAAGGCAAGGCAAGGCAAGGCAAGGCAAGGCAAGGCAAGGCAAGGCAAGGCAAGGCAAGGCAAGGCAAGGCAAGGCAAGGCAAGGCAAGGCAAGGCAAGGCAAGGCAAGGCAAGGCAAGGCAAGGCAAGGCAAGGCAAGGCAAGGCAAGGCAAGGCAAGGCAAGGCAAGGCAAGGCAAGGCAAGGCAAGGCAAGGCAAGGCAAGGCAAGGCAAGGCAAGGCAAGGCAAGGCAAGGCAAGGCAAGGCAAGGCAAGGCAAGGCAAGGCAAGGCAAGGCAAGGCAAGGCAAGGCAAGGCAAGGCAAGGCAAGGCAAGGCAAGGCAAGGCAAGGCAAGGCAAGGCAAGGCAAGGCAAGGCAAGGCAAGGCAAGGCAAGGCAAGGCAAGGCAAGGCAAGGCAAGGCAAGGCAAGGCAAGGCAAGGCAAGGCAAGGCAAGGCAAGGCAAGGCAAGGCAAGGCAAGGCAAGGCAAGGCAAGGCAAGGCAAGGCAAGGCAAGGCAAGGCAAGGCAAGGCAAGGCAAGGCAAGGCAAGGCAAGGCAAGGCAAGGCAAGGCAAGGCAAGGCAAGGCAAGGCAAGGCAAGGCAAGGCAAGGCAAGGCAAGGCAAGGCAAGGCAAGGCAAGGCAAGGCAAGGCAAGGCAAGGCAAGGCAAGGCAAGGCAAGGCAAGGCAAGGCAAGGCAAGGCAAGGCAAGGCAAGGCAAGGCAAGGCAAGGCAAGGCAAGGCAAGGCAAGGCAAGGCAAGGCAAGGCAAGGCAAGGCAAGGCAAGGCAAGGCAAGGCAAGGCAAGGCAAGGCAAGGCAAGGCAAGGCAAGGCAAGGCAAGGCAAGGCAAGGCAAGGCAAGGCAAGGCAAGGCAAGGCAAGGCAAGGCAAGGCAAGGCAAGGCAAGGCAAGGCAAGGCAAGGCAAGGCAAGGCAAGGCAAGGCAAGGCAAGGCAAGGCAAGGCAAGGCAAGGCAAGGCAAGGCAAGGCAAGGCAAGGCAAGGCAAGGCAAGGCAAGGCAAGGCAAGGCAAGGCAAGGCAAGGCAAGGCAAGGCAAGGCAAGGCAAGGCAAGGCAAGGCAAGGCAAGGCAAGGCAAGGCAAGGCAAGGCAAGGCAAGGCAAGGCAAGGCAAGGCAAGGCAAGGCAAGGCAAGGCAAGGCAAGGCAAGGCAAGGCAAGGCAAGGCAAGGCAAGGCAAGGCAAGGCAAGGCAAGGCAAGGCAAGGCAAGGCAAGGCAAGGCAAGGCAAGGCAAGGCAAGGCAAGGCAAGGCAAGGCAAGGCAAGGCAAGGCAAGGCAAGGCAAGGCAAGGCAAGGCAAGGCAAGGCAAGGCAAGGCAAGGCAAGGCAAGGCAAGGCAAGGCAAGGCAAGGCAAGGCAAGGCAAGGCAAGGCAAGGCAAGGCAAGGCAAGGCAAGGCAAGGCAAGGCAAGGCAAGGCAAGGCAAGGCAAGGCAAGGCAAGGCAAGGCAAGGCAAGGCAAGGCAAGGCAAGGCAAGGCAAGGCAAGGCAAGGCAAGGCAAGGCAAGGCAAGGCAAGGCAAGGCAAGGCAAGGCAAGGCAAGGCAAGGCAAGGCAAGGCAAGGCAAGGCAAGGCAAGGCAAGGCAAGGCAAGGCAAGGCAAGGCAAGGCAAGGCAAGGCAAGGCAAGGCAAGGCAAGGCAAGGCAAGGCAAGGCAAGGCAAGGCAAGGCAAGGCAAGGCAAGGCAAGGCAAGGCAAGGCAAGGCAAGGCAAGGCAAGGCAAGGCAAGGCAAGGCAAGGCAAGGCAAGGCAAGGCAAGGCAAGGCAAGGCAAGGCAAGGCAAGGCAAGGCAAGGCAAGGCAAGGCAAGGCAAGGCAAGGCAAGGCAAGGCAAGGCAAGGCAAGGCAAGGCAAGGCAAGGCAAGGCAAGGCAAGGCAAGGCAAGGCAAGGCAAGGCAAGGCAAGGCAAGGCAAGGCAAGGCAAGGCAAGGCAAGGCAAGGCAAGGCAAGGCAAGGCAAGGCAAGGCAAGGCAAGGCAAGGCAAGGCAAGGCAAGGCAAGGCAAGGCAAGGCAAGGCAAGGCAAGGCAAGGCAAGGCAAGGCAAGGCAAGGCAAGGCAAGGCAAGGCAAGGCAAGGCAAGGCAAGGCAAGGCAAGGCAAGGCAAGGCAAGGCAAGGCAAGGCAAGGCAAGGCAAGGCAAGGCAAGGCAAGGCAAGGCAAGGCAAGGCAAGGCAAGGCAAGGCAAGGCAAGGCAAGGCAAGGCAAGGCAAGGCAAGGCAAGGCAAGGCAAGGCAAGGCAAGGCAAGGCAAGGCAAGGCAAGGCAAGGCAAGGCAAGGCAAGGCAAGGCAAGGCAAGGCAAGGCAAGGCAAGGCAAGGCAAGGCAAGGCAAGGCAAGGCAAGGCAAGGCAAGGCAAGGCAAGGCAAGGCAAGGCAAGGCAAGGCAAGGCAAGGCAAGGCAAGGCAAGGCAAGGCAAGGCAAGGCAAGGCAAGGCAAGGCAAGGCAAGGCAAGGCAAGGCAAGGCAAGGCAAGGCAAGGCAAGGCAAGGCAAGGCAAGGCAAGGCAAGGCAAGGCAAGGCAAGGCAAGGCAAGGCAAGGCAAGGCAAGGCAAGGCAAGGCAAGGCAAGGCAAGGCAAGGCAAGGCAAGGCAAGGCAAGGCAAGGCAAGGCAAGGCAAGGCAAGGCAAGGCAAGGCAAGGCAAGGCAAGGCAAGGCAAGGCAAGGCAAGGCAAGGCAAGGCAAGGCAAGGCAAGGCAAGGCAAGGCAAGGCAAGGCAAGGCAAGGCAAGGCAAGGCAAGGCAAGGCAAGGCAAGGCAAGGCAAGGCAAGGCAAGGCAAGGCAAGGCAAGGCAAGGCAAGGCAAGGCAAGGCAAGGCAAGGCAAGGCAAGGCAAGGCAAGGCAAGGCAAGGCAAGGCAAGGCAAGGCAAGGCAAGGCAAGGCAAGGCAAGGCAAGGCAAGGCAAGGCAAGGCAAGGCAAGGCAAGGCAAGGCAAGGCAAGGCAAGGCAAGGCAAGGCAAGGCAAGGCAAGGCAAGGCAAGGCAAGGCAAGGCAAGGCAAGGCAAGGCAAGGCAAGGCAAGGCAAGGCAAGGCAAGGCAAGGCAAGGCAAGGCAAGGCAAGGCAAGGCAAGGCAAGGCAAGGCAAGGCAAGGCAAGGCAAGGCAAGGCAAGGGCAAGCAAGGCAAGGCAAGGCAAGGCAAGGCAAGGCAAGGCAAGGCAAGG
>NW_027207144.1:0-28164 GCF_032191515.1 Phaenicophaeus curvirostris
GGGGGGCGGGTCCCGGAAGCCCCGCGGCGGGCGGGGAAGCACCGGGGAAGCGCCGGTGTCACCGCCCCCGCAGCCACTTCCGGCCGGCGGGGCGGGCGCTTCCGGTGGGTGTCGCGCGCAAAGCGGTCCCCCAGGGCGGGATAATGGTTCCGCCGTACGGAGGGGCCGCGCATGCGCAGAGCGACACGGGGTGTGTTGGGGGGGCAAATAAGGGCCTAGGGGCAACTCTGGGGGCTGGAGGGGCAGTTAGGGGGGCAATTAGGAGCCAAGAGACAATTCTGAGGGCTGGAGGGGCAGTTTGGGGGGCAAGTAGGAGCCAAGGGGCAACTCTGGGGGCTGGAAGAGCAGATTTGGGGGGCAAATAGGGGCCTAGGGGCAACTCTGGGGGCTGGAGGGACAGTTTGGGGGGCAAATAGGGGCCTAGGGGCAACTCTGGGGGCAGTTTGGGGCTGGGAGGGCAGTTTTATGGGGCAATTAGGAGCCAAGGGGCAACTCTGAGGGCAGTTTGGGGGCAGATAAGGGCTGGAAGGGCAGATTTGGGGGGCAAATAGGGGCCAAGGGGCAACTCTGGGGGCTGGAGGGGCAGTTTGGGGGCAGAAAGGGCTGGAAGGGCAGTTTTGGGGGCAAATAGGGCTGAAGGAGCAACTCCGGGGGCAGTTTGGGGGCAGAGAGGGGCTGGAAGGGCGGATCTGGGGGGCAAATAAGGGCCTAGGGGCAACTCTGAGGGCTGGAGGGGCAGTTTGGGGGCAGATAAGGGCTGGAAGGGCAGTTTTGGGGGGCAAATAGGGGCCAAGGGGCAACTCTGAGGGCAGTTTGGGGGCAGATAAGGGCTGGAAGGGCAGATTTGGGGGCAATTAGGGGCCAAGGGGCAACTCTGGGGGCTGGAGGGGCAGTTTGGGGGCAGATAAGGACTGGAAGGGCAGATTTGGGGGGCAAATAGGGGCCAAGGGGCAACTCTGGGGGCAGTTTTGGGGCAGATAAGGGCTGGAAGGGCAGTTTTGGGGGGCAATTAGGAGCCAAGGGGCAACTCTGGGGGCAGTTTGGGGGCAGAGAGGGGCTGGGAGGGCAGTTTTGGGGGGCAAATAGGGGCCAAGGGGGCAGTTTAGGCGGGTAGCGAAAGGTGGGGGGGGGGCAATTGAGACCCCCCCCCAAGCACAGACCTCGTTAGAGCCCCGAGGGCTTTTATTACCCTGCGAAGGGGCAAATAAACAACCCCCCCGGGGGGGCAAATTCCCCCTCAGGAATCCTCCTTCTCCTGAAACCTGCAGGGAAAGGAAAGGGGGAAGATGTTATAGGGGGAGAATTAGAGGGGGGGGGTTCCCCCAACGCCCCCCCCCCCAAAACTGTGGAGGGGGGGTAAAAGGAGGGAGGAGGGGGGTATTTTTTGAGGCGGGGGGGGGTCTCTCACCGGCACCGGGGGCAGGTGTAGAAGACGGTTTGACCCTCGTCGGCCGAGCGCATCTGGCGGGTGCGATACGACATCCCCTCGTGGGAGCAGCGGGGCAGCCGCCGCTCAACCTGACCCCCCCCCCCCAAAAAAAAATCATTAGAAGGGACCCCCCACCCCTAAAAACCCATTAGGAAGAGACACCCCCCCAAAAAAACCATTAGAAGGGACCCCCCACCCCTAAAAACCCATTAGGAAGAGACACCCCCCCAAAAAACCATTAGAAGGGACCCCCACCCCCCTAAAAACCCATTAGGAAGAGACACCCCCCCAAAAAAACCATTAGAAGGGACCCCCCCACCCCTAAAAACCCATTAGGAAGAGACACCCCCCCAAAAAACCATTAGAAGGGACCCCCACCCCCCTAAAAACCCATTAGGAAGAGACACCCCCCCAAAAAAACCATTAGAAGGGACCCCCACCCCCCTAAAAACCCATTAGGAAGAGACACCCCCCCAAAAAAAAACATTAGAAGGGACCCCCACCCCCCTAAAAACCCATTAGGAAGAGACACCCCCCCAAAAAAAAACATTAGAAGGGACCCCCACCCCCCTAAAAACCCATTAGGAAGAGACACCCACCCAAAAAAACCATTAGAAGGGACCCCCACCCCCCTAAAAACCCATTAGGAAGAGACACCCCCCCAAAAAAACCATTAGAAGGGACCCCCACCCCCTAAAAACCCATTAGGAAGAGACCCCCCCCCAAAAAAACATTAGAAGGGACCCCCTCCCGAAAAAAAAACATTAGAAAGAGACCCCCCCACCCCTAAAACCCATTAGGAAGGGACCCCCCACCCCTAAAACCCATTAGGAAGGGACCCCCCCACCCCTAAAAAGCCATTAGGAGGGACCCCCCCACCCCTCAAAATCCATTAGGAAGGGACCCCCCCACCCCTAAAAGCCATTAGGAGGGACCCCCCACCCCTAAAACCCATTAGAAAGCGACCCCCCCACCCCTAAAAGCCATTAGGAGGGACCCCCCACCCCTAAAACCCATTAGAAAGGGACCCCCCCACCCCTAAAATCCCATTAGGAGGGACCCCCCCCAAAAAAACTCATTAGGAAGGGACCCCCCACCCCTAAAAAGCCATTAGGAAGGGACCCCCCCCCCAAAAAAAAACATTAGAAGGGACCCCCTCCCCCCAAAAAAAACATTAGGAAGGGACCCCCCCCACTAAAATCCCATTAGGAAGGGACCCCCCACCCCTAAAACCCATTAGGAAGGGACCCCCCCCACTAAAATCCCATTAGGAAGGGACCCCCCACCCCTAAAACCCATTAGGAAGGGACCCCCCCCAAAAAAACATTAGAAGGGACCCCCTCCCCCCAAAATAACATTAGGAAGGGACCCCCCCACTAAAATCCCATTAGGAAGGGACCCCCCACCCCTAAAACCCATTAGGAAGGGACCCCCCCCAAAAAAAACATTAGAAGGGACCCCCTCCCCCCAAAATAACATTAGGAAGGGACCCCCCCACTAAAATCCCATTAGGAAGGGACCCCCCACCCCTAAAACCCATTAGGAAGGGACCCCCCCCAAAAAAAACATTAGAAGGGACCCCCTCCCCCCAAAAAAACATTAGGAAGGGACCCCCCCACTAAAATCCCATTAGGAAGGGACCCCCCACCCCTAAAACCCATTAGGAAGGGACCCCCCCCAAAAAAAACATTAGAAGGGACCCCCTCCCCCCAAAATAACATTAGGAAGGGACCCCCCCACTAAAATCCCATTAGGAAGGGACCCCCCACCCCTAAAACCCATTAGGAAGGGACCCCCCCCAAAAAAAAACATTAGAAGGGACCCCCTCCCCCCAAAAAAACATTAGGAAGGGACCCCCCCACTAAAATCCCATTAGGAAGGGACCCCCCACCCCTAAAACCCATTAGGAAGGGACCCCCCCGCCCCTAAAAACCCATTAGGAGGGACACCCCCCCCCCAAAAAGCCATTAGGAAGGGACCCCCCCCCCAAAAAAAAAACATTAGAAGGGACCCCCTCCCCCCCAAAAAACATTAGGAAAGGACCCCCCACCCCAAAAAAACTCAGAGCAGGATTTTGGGGTGGGGGGGGTCCCTTCCTAATGAGTTTTTTGGGGGGGGTCCCTCCTAATGGCTTTTTAGGGGTGGGGGGGTCCCTTCCTAATGAGTTTTTTTGGGGGGGCGTCCCTTCCTAATGGGTTTTTCTTGGGGGGGGTCCCTTCCTAACTTTTTTTTTTTTGGGGGGGGGGTGCCCCCCCCCCTTTTCACTCACCAGGGGCCCCCCCAGGCTGGGCTCGGGCTCGCCCCCCCTGCCCCCCCCGGCCTCCAGCCGGTTAAACTCCACGGTGCTGCGGACGATTTTCCCTTCGAAATCTGCGAATTTTTTTTTTTTGGGGGGGGGTCAGAAAAAAAAAAATAAATTATTGGGGGGGGGGAAATGTTGAGGGGGGGGTCTCAGGGGGTGCCCCCCCCCCAATACCGGCGCTGAGCAGGGCGAAGGAGCAGCGGGGGCAGCGAACGGTGCTGGGGGGGCCGGGACGGGGCAGGACGGAGCCGCACTCGGGGCAGAAATCCAGGCAGGATCGGAAGCACGAGGGGGGCAGCGTCATGGCTGGGGGGGCAAAAAGGGGGGGGGGTCAGGGGGGGCTTTGTACACTATTGCCCCCCCTAACCCCCTTTATTACCCCCCCCAGCTGCTCCAACTACCCCCGATCCCCGTCTGTTGCTCCCCAAGCCCCCCTCTATTGCCCCCCATCCCTTCCAATTGCCCCCCACATCCCCTCTATTGCCCCCCAAATCCCCTCTATTGCCCCCACCCCTTCCAATTGCCCCCATTCCCTCTATTGCCCCCCAAATCCCCCTCTAATGCCCCATCTGCTCCAACTGCCCCCAAATCCCCCTCTATTCCCCCCACCCCCTCCAACTACCCCGTCACATCCCCCTCTACTGCCCCCCAATCCCCCTCTATTGCCCCCAATCCCCCTCTATTGCCCCCCAACCCCCTCCCTTTGCCCTCCAACCCCCCTTATTGCCCCTAAACCCCCTCAGATCCCCTCCTTTTGCCCCCTAATCCCCCGATCACCCCTCAAATCTCCTCCTTTTACCCCAATCCCCTCCTTTTGCCCCCCAATCCCCCCTATTGCCCCCAACCCCCTCCTTTTGCCCCTGACACCCCATTATTGCCCCTCAATCCCATCCCATTGCCCCCCAATCCCCCCTATTGCCCCCCAATCCCTCCTTTCGCCCCTACTCCCCCTTATTGCCCCTAATCCCCCCTCAAATCCCCTCCTCTTACCCCCAATCCCCTCCTTTTGCCCCCAATCCCCCTTATTGCCCCTAATCCACCCTCAAATCCCCTCCTTTTACCCCCCAATCCCCTCTATTACCCCCAGTCCCCCCTATTGCCCCCCAACCCCCTCCCTTCGCCCCCCAATCCCCTTTATTGCCCCTAACCCCCCTCAGATCCCCTCCTTTTGCCCCTCAATCCCCCCTGTTGCCCCCCAACCCCCTCCTATTGCCCCTGACGCCCCATTATTGCCCCTCAATCCCCTCCCTTTGCCCCCTACTCCCCCTTATTGCCCCTAATCCACCCTCAAATCTCCTCCTTTTACCCCCAATCCCCTCCTTTTACCCCCCAATCCCCTCTATTACCCCCAATCCCCCTCTATTACCCCCCAATCCCCTCCTTTTGCCCCCTATTCCCCCTTATTGCCCCTAACCCCCCTCAAATCCCCTCCTTTTACCCCTCACCCCCCTCCTTTTGCCCCCAATCCCCTCTATTACCCCCAATCATCTTCCCCATTAGCCCTCAAACCCCCCTTTAAAACCCCCCCACCTCCTCCCGCGCCGGGGCCCGTAGTCCCCGCCCCTTCCTCTACGTCACTTCCCCTCCCTTTAATTAACGCGGAAGGGGGCGTGGCCTAAGGGGGCGTGGCCTAAAGGGGCGGGATATACAATAACATTATTTTCTATGGAGTGGGCGTGGCCTAACCCGCGAGTGGGCGTGGCTTGGCTGCGTGGGGGCGTGGCCTCGCCGTTGCCATGGCGTCGCTTCCGGTGCGGCGGGGCGGAAGCGGCGGGCGCTGCCGGGAGGCGCTGCTGGTACCTTGAGGGGGGTGGGGGGTTGGGGGTGGGATTGGGCCCCGTGGAGCGGCTTGGGGAGGGGGGGGGGGCGCTGAGAGGGGGTTCATGTTCCTTGTGTCGGGGGGAGGGGCTCCTCCTGTCGCCTGCGGGGCGAGGGGGGCGGGGCTGGGGGCGGGAGGGGGCTCCAGCGCTCCTCACGGCGGGGGCCTGGGCCCTATCGGGGTGTCAGGAGGGGGTGGGGCGGCTCCTATGGGGATGGGGAGGTCCCTTGACCCCTATCGGGGTGTCGAGAGGGGCTGGGGGGGGGCTCCTGTGGGGATGGGGGGTTCCCTTGACCCCCTATCGGGGTGTCAAGAGGGGGTGGGGGGGCCCCTGTGGGGATGGGGGGGGCTCCTGTGGAGCTGGGGGGGTTCTCTTGACCCCTATCGGGGTGTCAAGAGGGGCTCGGGGTTCCCTTGACCCCTATTGGGGTGTCGGGGGTGGGGGGGCTCCCTTGACCCCCTATCGGGGTGTCAAGAGGGGCTGGGGGGGGCTCCTGTGGGGATGGGGGGGTTCTCTTGACCCCCTATCGGGGTGTCAGCAGGGGCTGGGGGGGCTCCTGTGGGGCTTGGGGGGTTCTCTTGACCCCTATCGGGGTGTCAGGAGGGGGTGGGGGGGCTCCTATGGGGATGGGGGTCTCCTGTGGGTCTGGGGGGGTTCTCTTGACCCCTATCGGGGTGTCAGGAGGGGCTGGGGGGGGCTCCTGTGGGGCTGGGGGTGTTCTCTTGACCCCTATCGGGGTGTCAAGAGGGGCTGGGGGGGGTCCTGTGGGGCTGGGGGGGTTCTCTTCACCCCCTATCGGGGTGTCAGGAGGGGGTGGGGGGGCTCCTGTGGGGATGGGGGGGGCTCCTGTGGGTCTGGGGGGGTTCTCTTGAGCCCTATCGGGGTGTCAGGAGGGGCTCGGGGGTTCCCTTGACCCCTATTGGGGTGTCAGGAGGGGGTGGGGGGGCTCCTATGGGGATGGGGGGGCTCCTATAGGGATGGGGGGTTCCCTTGACCCCTTATCGGGGTGTCAAGAGGGGCTGGGGGGAGGGTCCTGTGGGGCTGGGGGGGGTTCTCTTGACCCCTATCAGGGTGTCAAGAGGGGGCTGGGGGGGCTCCTGTGGGGCTTGGGGGGTTCTCTTGACCCCTATCGGGGTGTCAGGAGGGGCTGGGGGGGTTCTGACCCCTATCGGGGTGTCAGGAGGGGCTGGGGGGGTTCTGACCCCTATTGGGGTGTTAGGAGGGGCTGGGAGGGTGGTCTCTGACCCTTATTGGGGTCCTCTGACTCCTATTGGGGTGTCAGGAGGGACCCGGGGGGGAGCTCCTTGCTTCCTATAGGGGGATTAGGAGGATCTGGGGGGCTCCTATGGGGCTGGGGGGCTCCCCTGACCCGTATTGGGGTGTCAAAAGGGGCTGAGGAGTCTCCTGTGGGACTGGGGGGTCGCTTCTCACCCCCCATCTCAGTTTGGGGGGGCTGATACGGGGCTGGGGGGCTCCTCTGACCCCTTTCTGTGAGGCTGGGGGGGCTGCTATGGGGTTGGGGGGCTCTTCTGACCCCCGTTTCCTCCTCCCTGGGGGTTCGGGGGGGGCTTTTCCTTCCTTAAAACAGGGAATTGGGGCCTTTTGAGCTTTTTCTCCCCCTTATTTTATTTTTTTTTTTTAGGGCTCCCCCCTCCCCAAACCGAGCATGGCCGGGGGCTGAGCCCCCCGAGAGAGCGGACGGACGGACGGACGGACAGACAGACGGGGAAGCTCCGATGGCTGAGAAAGCCCCCACCCCGCCCCCCGTTCCCGAAGGATTCGCAGGCGGCTTCGGAAAACGGGGGGGAGGGGGGAACCCCCCGTGACACCCCCCTCCCCCTGCCCGCCAGCCCCAAGCAGGTAACCCCGCGGCTTCCCCGCCTCCGCACCCCAAATTCCCGCGGCAACGGGGACGAAATAGTAAAAAAAAAAGAGAATTTTTAGTGATTTTGAGGGAAATGGAGGCGCGGGTGGCGAATCCGACGGGAAAAAGGCTGAATGTGGAGCAAAATGAGGGTTTGAGCCCATCGTTGCCGCGGATTTTGCCAAAAAGGGGGGGGAATGAGAGGAAAATGAGGGAAAATGAGAGGAAAAGTAGGAAAAGTGAGAGGAAAAGTAGGAAAAGTGAGAGGAAAAGTAGGAAAAGTGAGAGGAAAAGTAGGAAAAGTGAGAGGAAAAGTAGGAAAAGTGAGAGGAAAAGTAGGAAAAATGAGAGAAATATAGGAAAAATGAGGGGAAAAGTAGGAAAAGTGAGGGGAAAATCAGGAAAAATGAGGGGAAAATCAGGAAAAATGAGGGGAAAATCAGGAAAAATGAGGGGAAAATCAGGAAAAATGAGGGGAAAATCAGGAAAAATGAGGGGAAAATAGGAGAAATGAGAGGAAAATCAGGAGAAATGAGAGGAAAAATCAGGAGAAATGAGAGGAAAAATCAGGAGAAATGAGAGGAAAAATCAGGAGAAATGAGAGGAAAAATCAGGAAAAATGAGAGGAAAATCAGGAAAAATGAGAGGAAAATCAGGAAAAATGAGAGGAAAAGTCAGGGAAAAGTGAGAGGAAAAGTAGGGAAAAGTGAGAGGAAAAGTAGGGAAAATGAGAGGAAAATCAGGAAAAATGAGAGGAAAATCAGGAAAAAGGAGAGAAAATCAGGAAAAAGGAGAGAAAATCAGGAAAAAGGAGAGAAAATCAGGAAAAATGAGAAGAAAATCAGGAAAAATGAGAAGAAAATCAGGGAAAAGTGAGAGGAAAAGTAGGAAAAGAGAGAGGAAAAGTAGGAAAAATGAGAGGAAAATCAGGAAAAAGGAGAGAAAAATCAGGAAAAAGGAGAGAAAATCAGGAAAAAGGAGAGAAAATCAGGAAAAATGAGAAGAAAATCAGGGAAAATGAAAGGAAAATCAGGGAAAAGTGAGAGGAAAATCAGGAAAAATGAGAGGAAAAGTCAGGAAAAATGAGAGGAAAAGTAGGAAAAATGAAAGGAAAAGTAGGAAAAATGAGAGGAAAAATTGGAAAAATGAGAGAAATCAGGAAAAATGAGAGGAAAAGTCAGGAAAAATGAGAGGAAAAGTAGGAAAAATGAAAGGAAAAGTAGGAAAAATGAGAGGAAAAATTGGAAAAATGAGAGAAAAGTAGGAAAAATGAGAGAAAAATCAGGAAAAATGAGAGGAAAAATCAGGATAGGGGGTTCCCCAAAAGCAGCGCTCGCTTTTTCGGGCCCTTCAGCTGCGTTTGGTGTCTCTGAGCCCGGAGCCGCTTTCCCTCAGGGTGCAAGAAAGCGTTTAGGTTAATTAAAGAGAATAATTAATGACTAATTTAGGGGCGGCGATGCAAAATTAGCGGGGGTTAGCCCTGAATCCCACGGGATTGGGGGCACCGAGAGGAGGGGAAAGGGCTGAAAATCTCCCCGAAAACTTTGCGAGTCTCCAGATTTGGGGTTTTTTCAGCCCTGAGGGAAGGAAAAAGGAGGAGGCGTCGCCCTCCCCCTCCGGATTTGGGGTTTTTGGGGTGCTGGGGGGGGTGTTAAGGCGATCGGCGTCTCGTCTGCCTCGGAGCGAAGCCGAGGGCAGGGAAAATCCCAGCTCTGCTTACTCAGCGCCTCGTCGCCGGCTTCTCCCTCGCCGCGGGGCCGAACGCCGGCTGCGACCCCGACTTTGAGCCGAAACACCCCGACTTTGAGCCGAAACACCCCAACTTTGAGCCGAAAGACCCCCAATTTGGGCCAAAGGGCCGCACATTTGGCCCCAACCGCTTCCAATTGGCCCCCAAAGCCCTGCAATCGCCAGCCGGCCCCCGCGTTCGGGGCTCCCCGCGGCTGAGCCGCTCTCGCCCGCAGGTACAACCCAACCCCGGCCTCCCCCAAATCCCCGAAAATAACTTTTTTCCCCTTAATTTCCTCCTCTCCGCCAGCTTTCCCGCTGCCGCACGAGCGTTTGGGGCCGGGAAAGGGGAAACTCTCCCCGTTACCGACACTTTCCGCCTCTCCCCTTTCCCCTCCGGCGTCACCCCCTTCCCTCCCTCTTTGCACCCCTATTTTTTCCCCCTTTTTTTCCTTTAAATCCTCCTTTTCCAGGTGTTTTTTTGCTTTTTAACTCCCTTTTTCCCCCCCGCCAACGTGGCTCGTGGCGGCGTTAACCCTTGAGCCGCTCTCCGTGCGGAGTTAAGCAATCGCTTTCTCTTCCCCCTCCTCTTCCTTTATTTTCTCTGTTGGTTTTTTTTCCCTTCTTCCTTATTTTTTTTGCTTTTTTTCCCCTTAATTCCCCTTTTCTCCTCCCTTTTCCTGCGCTCAGCGGCTTCTTCTCCGCTGGCAGGAGTCGGGCTGGGCTCCGCGTGAGTAAAAACTCCTCGAAAATGGGGCTCGGGCAGCATTTTAACCCTCAAATTGAGACTTTTTAATTTTATTTCTCCCCGAAACCGCCCTCATTCCCCTCCCCTCAAGCCTCCGCGATGGAAAATCCTCCCCGGAGCCAACCCCAGGGTTAACGTTTAACCGGCGTGGACTCTGCCCCGCTCCTCCCTGGCCAAGATTTGGGATTTGGGCTCGGAATTTGGGGGGTTCCCCCCGTTATCGAAGGATTTTGGGGGGTTCCCTGCGCTGCCACGTTTTGGTGGGAGGCTCCGGCGCTGCTCGGTTTCGCTTCCTCGCCGCGGCGCGGGGGAATTTCTCGTGCGGGGAGGAGCTGGGGGGTGGTTTTGGGGGTCCCTGCCTGGATTTTGGGGGTCCCTGCTCGGATTTGGGGGTCCCTGCTCGGATTTGGGGGTCCCTGCTCGGATTTTGGGGGGTCCCTGCTCAGATTTTGGGGGTCCCTGCCTGGATTTGGGTGATCCACACCTGGATTTTGGGGGTCCCTGCCTGGATTTGGGTGATCCACACCTGGATTTTGGGGGTCCCTGCCTGGATTTGGGTGATCCACACCTGGATTTTGGGGGTCCCTGCCTGGATTTGGGTGATCCACACCTGGATTTTGGGGGTCCCTGCTCGGATTTGGGGGTCTCTGCTTGGATTTTGGGGGTCTGTGTCTGGATTTTGGGGGTCTGTGTCTGGATTTTGGGTGGTCCCTGCTCGGATTTTTGGGGTCCCTGCTCGGATTTTTAGGGTCCCTGCTTGGATTTTGGGGGTCCCTGCTTAGATTTTGGGGGTCCCTGCTGGGATCTGGGGGGTCCCTGCTGGGATCTGGGTGGTCCGTGCCTGGATTTTGGGGGTCCCTGCTTGGATTTGGGTGATCCCTGCCTGGATTTTGGGGGTCCCTGCCTGGATTTTGGGGGTCCATGCTTGGATTTGGGTGATCCACACCTGGATTTTGGGGGTCCCTGCTCGGATTTGGGTGATCCCTGCTTGGATTTTGGGGGTCCCTGCTCGGATTTTGGGGGTCCCTGCTCAATTTTTGGGGGTCCGTGCTCAATTTTTGGGGGTCCGTGCTCGGATTTTGGGGGTCCCTGCTCGGATTTTGGGGGTCCCTGCTCAATTTTTGGGGGTCCCCGCTCAGATTTTGGTGATCCCCGCTCAGATTTTGGTGATCCCCGCTCAGATTTGGTGGTCCCTGCCTGGATTTGGGGTGTCCCCGCTCAGATCTGGGGCGTCCCTGACCACTTTTGGGGGGCCCTGGCATGATTTTGGGGGCGCTCGGGGGGGGTTCCGCTCCGTTCTAACCCCTGGTTTTGCCGTCGGCAGCTCCATGGCGTGGCCTTGAGCGCTGAAGGATGCTGAAGAAGAGCAGCTTGGTGCTGTGGGGGGCGGCGCTCTTCATCGCCTGGAACGGCCTCCTCCTCCTCTTCCTCTGGAGCCGCCCGCCCTCCTCCTCCTCCTCCTCCTCCTCCTCATCATCATCATCCTTGGAAGGCGACCGCTTGACGGCCGAGGTGATCCGCTTGGCTCAAGATGCCGAAACCGAACTGGAGCGCCAAAAGGAGCTGCTGCGCCAAATCCACCGCTACAGCCGCCTGTGGGGCGAGCGGCGCGGCGCTCGGCTCCCTCCTCAACCCCCTCCGCCCCCTCTGCCGCCTTCGCCGGTACCTCCGCTCCTCCTCACCGAGCCCTCCGGCCCCGTCTTACCGGTGCTGGTGATGGCCTGCGACCGCAGCACCGTCCGCCGCTGCCTCGACAAGCTCCTCCGCTACCGCCCTTCGGCTCAGCGCTTCCCCGTCATCGTCAGCCAGGACTGCGGCCACGCCGAAACGGCTCGCGTCATCGCCTCGTACGGCGACGCCGTCGCTCACATCCGCCAGCCGGACCTGGGCGACGTGCCGGTGCCCCCCGAGCACCGCAAATTCCAAGGTTATTACAAAATCGCTCGGCATTACCGCTGGGCGCTGGGGCAGGTTTTCCGCGCCTTCCGCTACCGCGCCGCCATCGTGGTGGAGGACGATTTGGAAGTGGCGCCCGATTTCTTCGAGTATTTCCAAGCCACCTTCCCGCTGCTCCTCGCCGACCGCAGCCTCTGGTGCGTCTCCGCTTGGAACGACAATGGCAAAGAGCAGATGGTGGACGTGGGCCGAGCCGAGCTGCTCTACCGCACCGATTTCTTCCCCGGCTTGGGCTGGTTGCTCTTAGCCGAGCTCTGGGATGAGCTCGAACCCAAGTGGCCTCGAGCGTTTTGGGACGATTGGATGCGTCAACCGGAGCAGCGCCGCGAGCGCTCCTGCATCCGCCCCGAGGTCTCGCGGACGATGACGTTCGGCCGCAAAGGCGTGAGCCACGGCCAGTTTTTCGATCAGTATTTAAAGTTCATCAAACTCAACGACCGTTTCGTGCCTTTCACCCGCCTCGACCTCTCGTACCTCCGCCGGGAAGAGTACGAACGCTCCTTCCTCGCCGAGGTTTACGCCGCGCCCGAGCTGCGGCTCGACGAGCTGCAGGGCAACCGGCGCCGCGAGCTGGGGGCCGTGCGGCTGCAGTACCGCGGCCGCGACGCCTTCAAAGCCTTCGCCAAAGCCTTGGGGCTCATGGACGACCTCAAATCCGGCGTCCCCCGCGCCGGCTACCGCGGCATCGTCAGCTTCGTTTACCGCGGACGCCGCGTCTACCTGGCGCCGCCGGCCGACTGGACGGGCTACGATCCCACGTGGAGTTAGTAGCCGCCCTCCTGCTCAAAACGATCTTTTTTTTTTAAAATTTTGGGGGGTCCAGGGGGTGCGTTTTCCCCGTTTTCCAGCTTTTAGGGGGTCGGGGTGTTGGGTTTTTTCCGGTGTGGCTTTAACTGGGAGGGCGTTCGCCCCGTGCCAAAGCGCCCCGAGCCGCTGGGGGAACCGGGGACAGAGGCGGCTCCCAGCGGGGAGAGGAGTTTTCCACAATAAAAGGTGAAAAAAAAAAACCCCAAAAAACCTCAAAATCCGCCCCCCAAAATTCTCGTGGCTTCCTGCTGCTCGGCACGGCAGCCGGGGCCTTATAGGGAGAAGGGGCTATAGGGGCCTCGGGGCTCTATTCGGCTCAACCCCGTGGGTGCCGAGGGCCATAAAATGACCCGTATGGGCCTGGGGAGGGGGTCTTCATCTGGCTGTCGGGGCTTATATGGGTCTATATGTACCTATAGGGACCTGTGGGCGTCTGTATCTGCCTATAGGGGCTTGTATGGGTCTGTATGGACCTGTGAGGGGCCTATAGGGGCCTGTAGGTACCTAGAGGGGCCTGTATGGGCCTGTGGGCATCTGTATCCGCCTATAGGGGCTTGTATGGGTCCGTATGGACCTGTGGGGGGCCTATAGGGGCCTGTAGGTTCCTATAGGGGCCTGTATGGACCTGTGGGCGTCTGTGTCTGCCTATAGGGGCTTGTATGGGTCTGTATGGACCTGCAGGGGCCTCTGTAGGGGCCTGTAGGTTCCTATAGGGGCCTGTATGGACCTGTGGGCGTCTGTGTCTGCCTATAGGGGCTTGTATGGGTCTGTATGGACCTGCAGGGGCCTCTGTAGGGGCCTGTAGGTTCCTATAGGGGCCTGTATGGACCTGTGGGCGTCTGTGTCTGCCTATAGGGGCTTGTATGGGTCTGTATGGACCTGCAGGGGCCTCTGTAGGGGCCTGTATGGGCCTGTGGGCGTCTGTATCCGCCTATAGGGGCTTATATGGGTCTGTATGGACCTGTAGGGGCCTCTGTAGGGGCCTGTAGGTACCTATAGGGGCCTGTATGGGGCTTGTATGGGTCTGTATGGACCTGCAGGGGCCTCTGTAGGGGCCTGTAGGTTCCTATATGGGCCTGTATGGGCCTGTGGGCGTCTGTATCTGCCTATAGGGGCTTGTATGGGTCTGTATGGACCTGTGAGGGGCCTATAGAGGCCTGTAGGTACCTATAGGGACCTGTATGGGCCTGCGGGGCTGTCTGCCTATAGGGGCTTATATAGGTCTGTAGGGGCCTATAGGGGCCTCTGTAAGGGCCTGTTGAGGCCTGTATGGACCTATAGGGACCTGTATGGGTCCACAGGGGCCTGTGTGGGGCTTTTCATTTCGTAACTCAGCGAAATTATAAATTTTTCCCCCCCAAAAAAAGAGGAAAAGAGGGAAAAGAGGCTGGAGGGGACGGGACTGGGCAGACTGGGGACACTGGGAGGGATTTAGGGCCTCCCCCAGCAGGATTTGGGTTCAAGCCGCGTGGCTTTAGGGATATTTTGGAAGCTGTTGCCTTCCCCACCTCCACTGCGGGGGATGAAACCCCCAAATCGCCTTTATTTTCACTTATAAATGGGAAAAACCCTAAAAAAAAAAAAAATAGAGATGGGGAGGGGGCTCAGCAAGTTGCTGCCAGCAGCACCAACCCCTGTTTTATTGACCAAATCCTCCCTTTTGGGTAGAACGAGGCAGCGGATTTTAAAAAAGCGACTTTGGAGGCTTGTTTTTTATCGGCAGCCCCGGATTTTTCACCTGGAAAGGTCCAAACCCGCCCTTCAAAATCCACTTTTTTCCCCCTATTTAAAGCGGCGCCTCGAGGCGGGGGAGGGGGGAGGGGGGGAGGGGAGGGGAGGGGAGGGGAGGGAGGCGGCCCCCGCCCCGCAGTCCTCACTCAGGTCCGCTCCCTCCATTCCCCTTCGCGCCCTGCCCGCCGCGCGGTTCTCAATCAGGTCCGCCCTCCCCCTTAGAGGGCGGGAAATGGGGGGGGGGGGAACAGCCAATGGGAGCGCGGGGGCTCGGGAAAGGGGGCGGGGCCAGAGGGTTGGCGGGAACGGGAGGGGATGGCGCGGGCGAGGCAGCTGCGGAGGGGAGCGGCAGCGAAAAGGCCCCTCAAAACCTGCTCCTTCTCCGGTCCCAAAGCGCCCCAAACCTGCTCCTTCTCCGGCCCCAAAGCCCCCTGAAGGTGCTGCTTCTGTGGCTTCAGCCTTTCCTGAAGACGCAGCTTCTGCAGCCCCAAAGATTCCTGTAAACGCTGCTTCTGCAGCTCCAAAGCTCCCTGAAAATGCTGCTTCTGTGGCTTCAGCCTTTCCTGAAAACACAGTTTCTGCAGCTCCAAACCTTCCTGAAGACGCTGCTTCTGTGGTTTCAGCCCTTCCTGAAGACGCTGCTTCTGCAGCCCCGAAGATTCCTGTAAATGCTGCTTCTGCAGCTCCAAACCTCCCTGAAAATGCTGCTTCTGTGGCTTCAGCCTTTCCTGAAGATGCTGCTTCTGCGGCTTCAGCCTTTCCTGAAGATGCTGCTTCTGCAGCCCCAAAGATTCCTGAAAATGCTGCTTCTACAGCCCCGAAGATTCCTGAAAATGCTGCTTTTCCAGCCCCAAACCTCCCTGAAAATGCTGCTTCTGCGGCTTCAGCCTTTCCTGAAGATGCTGCTTCTGCGGCATCAGCCTTTCCTGAAGATGCTGCTTCTGCGGCTTCAGCCTTTCCTGAAGACGCTGCTTCTGCAGCCCCAAAGATTCCTGAAAATGCTGCTTCTGCAGCCCCAAACCTCCCTGAAAATGCTGCTTCTGCAGCTTCAGCCTTTCCTGAAGATGCTGCTTTTGTGGCTTCAGCCTTTCCTGAAGATGCTGCTTTTGTGGCTTCAGCCTTTCCTGAAAATGCTGCTTCTGCAGCCCCAAAGGTTCCTGAAAATGCTGCTTCTGCAGCCCCAAAGGTTCCTGAAAATGCTGCTTCTGCAGCCCCAAAGCTCCCTGAAAACGCTGCTCCCGAGTTAAACTTCTTGTGTTTTTTTCCGAGGAAGGGAAGCGCCGGGAGCTTCTCCGTTGGATTTAGGCTTGACGAAGCGCTTTGGATTCAGCGCGAAGCGTCGCCACGTCTCGTGCTGGAACGAGCTTTTGCGTCGCCTGTGAGCGACCTCGTCCCCAACCAAGCGGGAGACGCCTAATTCCACCACGAACCAGGCTGTAATTTGAATTTAGCCACAACCTGGGGGTTTCTCGAGGGCTTTAATTAAAAGGAAGGCCCTGATGATGACGGCGCTGCCTCCCTGCCGCCTTTCTCTGCGGTTTCTCCTCTTCCTGAGGACGAGGCGAGCCTGGGGGCAGCTGAAAACGGTGCTGATTACACTCCCTGCTGCCTCCAAAGGCTCAGTTTGTTTATTTTTTCACTCGTAGGCGCTGAAATGTGGAATAAAATCTCCTCTCCGCGGCCTCTCTCCCCGCTCCCGTCCCAGGGCGCGATCCCAGGAGGCACGAGAAGCGATTTCATCCCATTTCCCCTAATTTCTCTGCTAATTGTAAGCAGAAATTTCTCCGCTTGCGGGGCCGGCGGCCGCAAAACCCCTTTTCCTCCTCAAATTGAGCCCCGATATATTCCTCGAGGGGGGATCTCCCTGTTTTTCTGGGTCTTGTTTCCATCGACAAGGAGCCACGGGAGGAAACAATCTTTCTGTTCTTGTGCTAAAGGTGTTTTCTCGTGGGGAAAAGCAGCGTGAGGGGAGAAAAAACCCAACAAAAAGCTTTAAATTGGTCAGAAACCCCCATCCCTGAAGTGAGGGGGGGGGGAAAAAGGGGATTTAAGGGGAATTTTGAGTCTCTGCGAACGTGGGGAGGAGCAAGAGGGGGAAAGGTGGTGAATTCTGCTAAAATAGGTGTGAAAAGGGAAAGGAAATGGGGTTGATTGTGGTGGAAGGGAGAGGTTTTAGGGGTTCAGGTGGGGTTTGAGGGGTTTAGGTGGGGTTTGGGGGGGTTAGGTGGGTTTTTTTGGGTTCAGGTGGGGTTTTAGGGGGTTCAGGTGGGGTTTTAGGGGGGGTTAGGTGGCATTTTAGGGGTTTAGGTGGGGTTTTGGGTGGCTCAGGTGGGGTTTTGGGGGGGTTCAGGTGGGGTTTTGGGGGGGTTCAGGTGGGGTTTGAGGGAGTTCAGGTGGGGTTTTAGTGGTTCAGGTGGGGTTTTAGGGGGGTTCAGGTGGGGTTTGAGGGAGTTCAGGTGGGGTTTTAGTGGTTCAGGTGGGGTTTTAGGGGTTTAGGTGGGGTTTGGGGGGTTTAGGTGAGGTTTTAGGGGTTCAGGTGGGGTTTGGGGGGGGTTCAGGTGGGGTTTTGGGGGGGTTCAGGGTGAGGCTTTGGGGGCTGAGGGTGAACAGAACCAGCCTCTGGCCCTGTCGGAGCGACACCTGCACCCGAGAAGGCGAAGATTTCGGTGCTTTTGAAGAAGCAAAACGCTTAGAAGGAGGCTTTAATTAACAGCAGCCAGATTTCACGCTTAATTAATTCCCAATCATTTCGGGCCCCGGCAGCAGGAGGAGCCAAGGCGGTGCCAGGTATCAATTTTCCAGAAATCTTTGCGCTTTGGTGCATCATCCTGTCCCCTGTTTATAGGAGAAGAGCCCAGCTCCCTCCTCCCCACAACCTCCTCTCAGGGAGTTGGAGAGAGCAATGAGGTCTCCGCTCAGCCTCCTCTTCTCCAGGATGAACCATCCCAGGTCCCTCAGACGTGTCCTCCAGCCCCTTCCCCAGCTCCGTTCTCTTCTCTGGCCTCACCCCAGCCCCTCCACATCCTCCTTGTGGGGAGGGGCCCAGCACTGACCCCAGGACTCGAGGCTGGGTCTCCCCAGAGGGAGAAGAACCTCCCTGGCCCTGCTGGCCACGCCGGGGCTGCTCCAAGCCCAGATGCCCTTGGCCTCCTTGGCCCCCTGGGCCCCTGCTGGCTCCTGGTCAACCAACACCCCCAGCTCCTTCTCCTCCAGGGCCCTTTCCAGCCAGACCCCTACTCCGTACCCCACTCACTTCCCGCTCTGCGCATGCGCGTCACCACAGGCCCCTTATATAGCCCCGCTCACCATAGCCCCGCCCCCTCGCTCTGCGCATGCGCGTCACCACAGGCGCCTTATATAGCCTCGCTCATAGCCCCGCCCCCTCGCTCTGCGCATGCGCGTCACCACAGGCCCCTTATATAGCCTCGCTCACCCTAGCCCCGCCCCCTCGCTCTGCGCATGCGCGCCCTCCCCACCCCCCCCCCTTAGCCCCGCCCTCCCTTAGCCCCGCCCCCCCGTTACCGTAATGTCGCGTCGAGCAGCGCGGCTGCAAAATGGCGCCCCCCCCATCCCCCCCAAAAAAAGGCCTCAGCACCCCCCCCCCCCCCAAAACGGGCTCTCAGGGCTCCGCTATCGCCTTTTATTGATCCCTGTCGCGATACAGCGCGGCCACGCGGTGGCACCGCCCTCCCCACCCCCCCCTATAGCTCCTCCCCCCCCCCCCCCCAACTCCCTCCTTGTCCCAGTTTCACTGGGTCTGGCCCAGTTCCTAACTGGGACAGCGCCGCTTGACCCAGTTGCGACCGCGCCGCCCCGCCACGTGGCTATAAAAACCCCTTAATTAGGCTCAAAATCCCTCATTAAGGGTAATTAAGCCCCACCCGCCGCTAGAAAAGCTATAAAAATGGGGGGGGGGGGGGGCGGTGAGGCCTCCAAAATCCTCACCCCCCCCCCCCCCCCACACCGTGGGGAAGGGGCTTCAGGGGGTCCTGTCCGTCTGTCTGTCTGTCCAGGTTCGCCTCTGCCCCCCCCCCCCCCAGGGCCCCCCCGAGTCGCTGGGGGGGGGGGGGGGAAGGTTTTGGGGGGGTCTCGGGGTGAGTCTGACCCCCCCCCCCCCGCGCTGTGGGGCAGGGGCCGAGGCTACCGGCGGCAGGATTCGTCTGGGGGGGGGGCAAAGGGTGAGGAAAGGGGGTCCAGGACCCCCCAAAATCCCCACCCCCCGAGCCCCCCACTTCAGGGACCCCCAGGACCCCCCAAATCCCCCCCCCAAGGCACCCAGGAGCCCCCAAATCCCCCCGTGAAAGAGCCCAGGACCCCCCAAATCCCCCCCCGCCCTCAAAGAGCCCAGGACCCCCCCCCACATCCCCCCCCTCAAAGAGCTCAGGGTCCCCCAAATCCCCACTCCAGGCACCCAGGACCCCCCTTGCACCCCCAAATCCCCCCCAGGAATCCATGACCACCCCCACCCCTCCAAATTCCCCCCCAGGAACCCCCCAAATCCCCCCTCCAGGCACCCAGGACCCCCACTGCCCCCCCCAAATCCCCCCCCAGGACCCCCCAAATCCCCCCTCCAGGCACCCAGGATCCCCATTGCCCCCCCCCAAATCGCCCCCAGGACCCCCAAATCCCCTCCAAGATGCCCATTGCCCCCCAAAATCCCCTCCAGGACCCCCCAGATCCCCCCTCCAGGCACCCAGGACCCCCATTGCCCCCCCCAATCCCCCCATTGCCCCCTCAAATCTCCCCCAGGACCCCCCAAATCCCCCCCCCAAGGCACCCAGGACCCCCCTTGCCCCCCCAAATCCCCTTGCCCCCCCGTCTCACCGACGAGCAGGGCGCGGGCGCGCAGCCCCCCCGGCAGCCCCCGCGCTGGGGGGGGCTCCTCGTCCTCCTCTTCGTCGTCGGGGGCGGCCGGGGGGGGTCCGGGGGGGGAGGGCGAGTCCTCGGGGGGGCCCCAGGCGGCCAGCGCGGCCCCCTCCGACGGGTACGAGAAGGTTCGCTCCAGCTCCCGCTCGCTGAACCAGATCTTCAGCTGGGGGGGGGGGGGGACATCAGAGGGGACCCCTTGGGGACCCCTTGGGGACACCTTGGGGCGTGGGGACATCAGGGGGGGCACCTTGGGGTGTGGGGACATCAGAGGGGACACCTTGGGGACACGTTGGGGGCACCTTGGGGCGTGGGGACACCGGGGGGGGCACCTGGGGGACACCAGAGGGACACCTTGGGGTATGGGGACACCAGGGGGGGCAACTTGGGGACACCTTGGGGCATGGGGACACATCAGAGGAGACCCCTTGGGGACACCTTGGGGTATGGGGACACCAGGGGGACACCTTGAGGCATGGGGACATCAGAGGGGACACCTTGGGGACACCTTGGGGGCACCGTGGGGCGTGGGGACACCGGGGAGGGGGACCTTGGGGACACCTTGGGGCATGGGGACATCAGAGGGGACACCTTGGGGACACGTTGGGGGCACCTTGGGGCATGGGGACACCGGGAGGGGCACCTTGGGGACACCAGAGGGACACCTTGGGGCATGGGGACATCAGGGGGACACCTTGGGGACACGTTGGGGGCACCTTGGGGCGTGGGGACACCAGGGGGGGCACCTTGAGGACACGTTGGGGGCACCTTGGGGCATGGGGACACCGGGGGAGGCACCTGGGGGACACCAGGGGGACACCTTGGGGCATGGGGACACCAGGGGGGGCAACTTGGGGACACCTTGGGGCATGGGGACACATCAGAGGAGACCCCTTGGGGACACCTTGGGGTATGGGGACATCAGAGGGGACACCTTGGGGACATGTTGGGGGCACCTTGGGGCATGGGGACACCGGGGGGGGCACCTTGGGGACACCTTGGGGCGTGGGGACACCGGGGGGGCACCTTGGGGACACCAGGGGGACACCTTGGGGCGTGGGGACACCGGGGGGGCACCTTGGGGTGTGGGGACATCAGAGTGGACACCTTGGGGACACGTTGGGGGCACCTTGGGGCATGGGGACACCGGGGGGGCAACCTGGGGACACCTTGGGGCATGGGGACACATCAGAGGAGACCCCGTGGGGACACCTTGGGGTATGGGGACACCAGTGGGGGCACCTTGGGGACACCTTGGGGCATGGGGACACCAGGGGGGGCACCTTGGGGACACCAGGGGGGGCACCTTGGGGACACCAGGGGGACACCTTGGGATGAAGGTGGCATGGAGTCACTTTGGGGACACCAGGGAGACACCTTGGGGACACCAGGGGGACACCTTGGGGACACCGGGGGACACCAAGGGGACAACTTAGGGTGCCTTGGGGCATGGGGACATCAGGGGGACACCTCGGGGGACACCTTGGGGACACTAGGAGGCCACCAGCAGGTCACTTTGGGGGATGGGGGTGGCATGGGGACCCCTTGGGGACCCCAGGGGGGACACTTTGGGGACCCCTTGGGGACCCCAAGGGATGGGGGTGGCATGGGGACCCCAGGGACCCGTTGGGGACCCCCTGACCCCATGTCCCGTCCCCCCCCGGGGCAGCAGAGCCCAGTGTGTCCCCAGTTCCCATGACAATTAATTCCCCTCCCGGCTTAATCGTAATTAACGGGAGGTGATTAATGACATGGGGGGGGGAGGGGGGGGGGTCACGCGGCCCCGGGGTGGGGGAGGGGGGGCAGGTGGCCCCGCCCGGGAAATGTCACCACCCCCCCACTTCTTGTCCCCCCCCCCGGTTCCTGTTTTTGGGGTCCCCGAGGGATCCTGGGTAACGGGGGGGGCCAAACAGCCCTTCAGCTGCACCCAAAGGGGGGGGACGGGGACAAGGAGGGGACAAGGGGGACAAGGAGGGGACAAGGAGGGCCAGGAGGGGGACAAGGAGGGCCAGGAGGGGACAAGGAGGACCAGGAGGGGACAAGGAGGGGGACATGGAGCAGGGAGGGGGACAAGGAGGGGGACATGGAGCAGGGAGGGGGACAAGGAGGTTCAGGAGGGGACAAGGAGGACCAGGAAGGGACAAGGAGGACCAGGGATGGGGACAAGGAGAGGGACACGGAGCAGGGATGGGGACAAGGAGGTCCAGGAGGGGACAAGGAGGGGGACACGGAGCAGGGATGGGGACAAGGAGGTCCAGAAGGGGACAAGGAGGACCAGGGATGGGGACAAGGAGAGGGACATGGACCAGGGATGGGGACAAGGAGGTCTGGGAGGGGACAAGGATGGGAAGGAGCATGGAGCAGAGATGGGGATGGAGATGAGGGATGGAGACGAGGGATGGGGATGGAGACAAGGGATGGAGACAAGGGATGGGGATGGAGATGAGGGATGGGGATGAAGATGAGGGATGGGGATGGAGATGAGGGATGGAGATGGAGATGAGGGATGGAGATGAAGACGAGGGATGGGGATGGAGATGAGGGATGGGGATGGAGATGAGGGATGGGGATGGAGACGAGGGATGGGGATGGAGACGAGGGATGGAGATGGAGACGAGGGATGGGGATGAAGATGAGGGATGGAGACGAGGGATGGAGATGGAGACGAGGGATGGGGATGGAGATGAAGGATGGAGACAAGGGATGGGGATGGGGACGAGGGATGGGGATGAAGATGAGGGATGGAGACGAGGGATGGGGATGGAGACGAGGGATGGGGATGAAGATGAGGGATGGGAACAGGGGATCCAGGAGAAGACGAGGTGAGGGCCAAGGCTGGGGCCGCAGCAGGACAGCGACGGGCTGGAGGCCACACGGAGGCATCTCAGGGGACATTGAGGGACAGGAGGGGACAGGGGGGTCCCTACCTTCTTGCGGTGGGGGTCGTTCTTGGCCAGGCAGGAGCGGGGCAGGGCCAGGTACCCCCCGATGACCTGGATCTCCTCGGCCGTGGGGTAGCGCTTCTTGGGGGGCCCGGGGGGCGTGGCGGGGGGCCCGGGTGGCGTCGGCGTCGAGGTGGGGGACGTCCCCTCGGGGCTGGTGGTGGTGGTGGTGGTGGTGGCCCCGCGGCGGGGCCGGACGGTGATGGTGTTGCCGCTGCGGCGCTGCAGGGCGGGGTGGGCCAGGGGGGCCCCCGTCTCGCGGCGGGGCGCCCCTCGCATGGCCGACGTCCCGGGGCTCCCCGAGCCCGGCGCCGCCCCGGCTACGCCCTCCCCACGCCCCGGAGCCGGCGTCACGGGCGACACGGGCGTCGGGGTTGACCCAGGAGTCATGGGTGACACGGGAGTCGTGGTTGATCCTGGAGTTGTGGTTGACCCTGGGGTCACGGTTGACCCAGGGGCCATGGTTGACTTAGGGGTCATGGTTGACCCTGGGGTCATGGTTGACCCAGGGGTCGTGGTCAACACAGGCCTCGTGGTTGACCCAGTGGTCACAGTTGACCCAAAGGCCATGGTTGACCCTGGGGTCATGGTTGACCCTGGGGTCACGGTTGACCCAAGAGTCACGGTTGACCCAAGGGCCATGGTTGACCCTGGGGTCACGGTTGACCCAGGGGTCACGGTTGACCCTGGGGTCATGGTTGACCCAGGGGTCATGGTCAACACAGGCCTCGTGGTTGACCCAGATGTCATGGTTGACCCAGGAGTCATGGTTGACCCTGGGGTCATGGTTGACCCTGGGGTCACGGTTGACCCAGATGTCATGGTTGACCCAGGGGTCACGGTTGACCCAGATGTCATGGTTGACCCAGGAGTCATGGCTGACCCCGGGGTCACGGTTGACCCAAGAGTCACGGTTGACCCAAGGGCCATGGTTGACCTGGGTGTCATGGTTGACCCAGGGGTCACAGCTGACCCAGGAGTCACGGTTGACCCAGGGGCCATGGTTGACCTGGGTGTCGTGGTTGACCCTGGGGTCACGGTTGACCCGGGGGTCATGGTCAACACAGGCCTCGTGGTTGACCCAGGAGTCATGGTTGACCCAGAAGTCACAGTTGACCCAGATGTCATGGTTGACCCAGAAGTCACGGTTGACCCAGGGGCCACGGTTGACCTGGGTGTCGTGGCTGCCCCAGGGGTCACGGTTGACCCAGGGGTCACGGTCAACACGGCTGTCGTGGTGGCTCCACAGGCTTTGCTTGAGCCCTGTCCTTCCACCCCACCCTCGTGGCCGTCCGGTGGCCCCTGTCCTCCTGGCATCCCCCGTCCCTCAACCGTCTTCCAGCTCTTGACCATCTCCTTTACCGTCCCCTGGTTCTCAGACGTCTCCACGTCTTTCGTTGCCTCCTGGCCCTCAACTGTCCCCGGGCTGGTGGCCAACCCGTGGCCCTTGACCACCCTGAGGGTCTCGGGCGTCTCCTGGCCCTCAGGCGTCCCCAGATCTTTCGTTGTCCCCTGGACTTCAACCGGCCCCTGGCTGGTGGTCAACCCATGGCCCTTGGCCGTCCCCTGTCCCTCACCTGTCCCCGAGTCCTTGGTTGTCCCCAGACCCTCCGTTGCGCCTGGGCTGGTGGCCAATCCATGGCCCTTGACCGTCCTACAGCCCTCAACCGCCCCCTGTCCCTCTGTTGTCCCCACCCCCTTGGCCAAGCCCCATCCCTTGACCACCCCGATGCCCTTGACCGTCCCTCGCGTCTCAGCCGTCCCCAGGTCCTTGGTTGCCCCCTGTCCCTCCGCTGCTCCTGGGCTGGTGGCCGACCCGTGGCCCTTGATGGTCCTGCGGGTCTCAGCCCCCTGCTGACCCTCAGCTGCCCCCACGCCCTTGGTTGATCCCAAACCATCAACCACCTGGTTGGTGGTCAACCCATGGCCCTTGACGCCCTTGGTTGACCCCAACCCATCAACCACCTGGTTGGTGGTCAACCCAAGGCCCTTGATGCCCTTGGTTGACCCCAAACCATCAACCACCTGGTTGGTGGTCAACCCAAGGCCCTTGACCACCCGAGGGATCTCATCTTTCTGCTGTCCCTCAACCATCTCCACACCCTTGGTTGATTCCAAACCATCAACCACCTGGTTGGTGGCCAACCCAAGGCCCTTGACGCCCTTGGTTGACCCCAACCCATCAACCACCTGGTCGGTGGCCAACCCATGGCCCTTGAAGCCCTTGGTTGACCCCAACCCATCAACCACTTGGTCGGTGGCCACCTCATGGTCCTCGAGGGCCCCGCGGTTCTCCTGGGCGCGCGGCGGGGAGGCCGGGGGGCTCTCGGGGACCTCCCTCTCGGTGCTGAGGGAGCGGGCGGGCGGGCGCGGGGCGAAGCGGCTGAGCAGGCGGCTGACGCGTCCCCGAGGGGCCTCGTTGTCCCCGCAGAGCTCCAGCCCCTCGGCGCTGCGGCTCAGCCCCGGCGCCAGCGCCAGGGAGCCCGTCTCGGGGACCCCCGAGGTCCCGGCTTTGGCCCGGCGCCGTTCCAGAAGCTCCCGCTTCCACGGGGGCAACTGGGCCGCCCGGTCCCGCTGCTCCCGCTCGCGCCGGCGAGCCGCCTCCTCCTCGCGCCGGCGACGCTCCAGGAGCTGCAGCTTCCAACCCGGCACCGCCATGGCCTGAGGAACCAGGGATGGGGGCTGAGGAACCAGGGATGGAGGCTGAGGAACGAAGGATGGGGCTGAGGAACCAGGGATGGGGCTGAGGAACCAGGGATGGGGGCTGAGGAACCAGGGATGGGGCTGAGGAACCAGGGATGGGGGCTGAGGAACCAGGGATGGGGCTGAGGAACCAGGGATGGGGGCTGAGGAACCAGGGATGGGGGCTGAGGAACCAGGGATGGGGCTGAGGAACCAGGGATGGGGCTGAGGAACCAGGGATGGGGCTGAGGAACCAGGGATGGGGGTTGAGGAACCACGGATGGGGCTGAGGAACCGGGGATGGGGCTGAGGAACCAGGGAAGGGGCTGAGGAACCAGGGAAGGGGCTGAGGAACCAGGGATGGGGGCTGAGGAACCAGGGATGGGGCTGAGGAACCAGGGATGGGGGCTGAGGAACCAGGGATGGGGCTGGTGGAGAAACCAGGGATGGGGCTGGTGGAGAAACCAGGGATGGGGTTGGTGGAGAAATTAGGGATGGGGATGGTGGAGAAACCAGGGATGGGGCTGGTGGAGGAACCAGGGATGGGGCTGGTGGAGGAACCAGGGATGGGGCTGGTGGAGGAACCAGGGATGGGGCTGGTGGAGGAACCAGGGATGGGGATGGTGGAGAAATTAGGGATGGGGTTGGAGGAACCAGGGATGAGGTTGGTGGAGAAATCAGGGATGGGGTTGGTGGAGGAACCAGGGATGGGGCTGGTGGAGGAACCAGGGATGGGGCTGGTGGAGCCACCAGGGCTGGGGGTGGTGTTAGGGGGCCACCAGGGCCACCGGGGGGGGGTGGGGGCCACCAGTGCCACCAGTTGAGAAGAAGTGACAAAGCCGCTGGGGCGGATGCTGGTGGGACACGGGCTCCAGCTCAGGCTTCCGGCCTCGAGATCTTCGAGATCTTCGAGCACCAAGGGGGGGGGGGGGATGGGGACACCCGGGGAACCGCCATGGGGGGGACCTGGGGGGGCTGGAACTGGGGGGGGGACACACAGATTTTTGGGGGGGACCTGGGGGGGCTGGAACTGGGGGGGGGGACACAGATTTTGGGGTGGGGGGGAACTGGGGGGCTGGAGTTGGGGGGACACACAGATTTTTGGGGTGGGGGGGGACCTGGGGGGCTGGAGTTGGGGGGGGACACAGATTTTTGGGGTGGGGGGGACCTGGGGGGCTGGAGTTGGGGGGGGACACAGATTTTGGGGTGGGGGGCACTCAGGGTTTTTGGGATGGGGGGGATCCCAGATTTTTGGGGTGGGGGGCACTCAGGGGTTTTGAGATGGGGGGGATCCCAGATTTTTGGGGTGGGGGGCACCCAGGGTTTGGGGATGGGGGGGATCCCAGATTTTTGGGGTGGGGGGCACTCAGGGGTTTTGAGATGGGGGGGATCCCAGATTTTTGGGGTGGGGGGGACCCAGGGGTTTTGGGATGGGGGGGATCCCAGATTTTTGGGGTGAGGGGCACCCAGGGTTTTGGGATGGGGGGGATCCCAGATTTTGGGGGTGGGGGGCACCCAGGGTTTTTGGGATGGGGGGGATCCCAGATTTTGGGGTGGGGGGGACACAGGGTTTTGGGATGGGGGGGATCCCAGATTTTTGGGGTGGGGGGGACCCAGGATTTTGGGATGGGGGGGATCCCAGATTTTGGGGTGGGGGGCACCCAGGGTTTTGGGATGGGGGGGATCCCAGATTTTGGGGTGGGGGGATCCCAGATTTTTGGGGTGAGGGGCACCCAGGGTTTTGGGATGGGGGGGATCCCAGATTTTTGGGGTGGGGGGGATCGGGGCATCCGGGGAGCGCGGGAAAAGTGTCCGGAGTGGGGAAACCAGGCATGGAGGGGGGGGGGGGGCTGCAAGTTGGGGTTGGGGGGGGGGTAGGAGTTGGGGGGGGGTCCCTAATCCTGAGGAGGGGTTGGGGGGGGGGTCAGGGCCCCCCTATTTCGCTCCGGGTGTGGCCGGGGGGGCCCCACGAGGCGGGTAGGAGCGAAGCCTTTGTCGGGAAAGGGCGGAGAAGGGGGGGGGGGGGGAGGAAATCTCAGCCCCCCCCCCCCCCACTTTCCTTGGGGAAAAGGGATGGAATGAGGGGGGGGGGGGGATGAGGGGGGGTCCCTCGTACTCACCCCGGGATGGAGCGGGGACTCAGGCGTCCGGGAGGGAGAAGGAGGAGGAGGAGGAGGGGGGGGGGGGGAGGAAGAGAAGGGGGGGGGGATAAAAGCGGCTTTTCCCGGGGGGGGGGGCGGGGAGGGATGAGTCGGAGAAGCCGAGCGGGATCCCCCCCCCTCCCTCCCCCTTCTTTGTTCCCGGGGGGGGGGCTCGAGGGGGACCCCGGAGCTCGGGATGAGAAAAGGGGGGGGGGGGGGGAAGGGGGGCGGGGTTAAGGGTGTAAAAATCTGCCCGGAACCCGCGAGAAGGGGGGGGGGGGGGAAGGAAAATGGGGGGGGGACAAAGGGGGGGACTGGGGGGGAGGGATGGGGGGGGAAGAAAATGGAGGGGGGACAAAGGGGGGACTCAGGGGTCTGGGGTGAGGGGGAAGTGGGGGGGGGGAAGAAAATGAGGGGGGGACCCAGGGGTCTGGGATGAGGGGGGGGGAAGAAAATGAGGGGGGGACAAAGGGGGGACTCAGGGGTCTGGGATGAGAGGGAAGTGAGGGGGGGGGAAGAAAATGAGGGGGGGACCCAGGGGTCTGGGATGAGGGGGAAGTGAGGGGGGGGGAAGAAAATGAGGGGGGACCCAGGGGTCTGGGATGAGAGGGGGGAAGAAAATGAGGGGGGGACAAAGGGGGAACCCAGGGGTCTGGGATGAGGGGGAAGTGAGGGGGGTGGGGAAGAAAATGAGGGGGGGACAAAGGGGGGACCCAGGGGACTGGGATGAGGGGGAAGTGGGGGGGGGGAAGAAAATGAGGGGGGGACTCAGGGGTCTGGGATGAGGCGGGGGGAAGAAAATGAGGGGGGGGACAAAGGGGGGACCCAGGGGTCTGGGATGAGGGGGGACCGAGGGGTTAGGGGGGACCCCAGCCCCCTCGTTTAGGGGGTGGGGGGGGGGCCCCTCTGTGCGGGGGGGGCGGGGCGGGGCTGGGGGCGGGGGCGGTTATTGTGGGGGCGGGAGGGCAGCGCCACCGCGGGGGCGGGGGGGGGGATAGCTCAGGGGGGACCCCCCCCGGGACCCCCAGAAGCCCTCAATCCCCTCCTGGATCCCTCCAGATCCCCTGGACCCCCCCAAATTCCAACCCCAACCCCCTCCGGGACCCCCCAGAACCCCTTAATCTCCCCTCTGGGACCCCCCCGATCCC
>NW_027207145.1:0-28040 GCF_032191515.1 Phaenicophaeus curvirostris
TGGAACCCAGCTGTATTTGTGATAAAAAAGAAATCTGGAAAATGGTGTTTATTACATGACTTTTCTAGACAAACTACAAGAGGCCTTAAATAAGCAGGTAGGCAATATCGCCACTAGAGAAGTGTTGCTTAAAAAATTAGCCTTAGAGAATGCAAAGATGGACTTAGTGCTCTGTTAATTGCATGATCACCTGTTACAAAGATTGCTTGTTTTACCAGAATTGAATGATGCCGACTTTACGAGAGCAATGCAAGTAATACCTTGTATGCCTATGCCTCCTGGCTTTATATCAAAGGGCACTAGAATCACTCATCTGATTTGTTTTCCAGCAGTTGTACCCCATGCAGGGAACCGCGTATGGGGAGACGGAGGCTTTGGTTCAACTGACCAGTCCGTGATTCTATGAACGCAGAAACTACAAAAAAAAAAAAAAAAGATGAACCTGCAATGTACAGTACTCACAGAGCAACAACAAAAAAAAAAACCCACAAAAATATTTTAGCAGAAGTGAAATATTTGTTAGACAATCAATATAAGCCTTATTAGATAAAGTAATGCATGTACATATTTTAAGTATTGTATGTGCCCGGTACCATTTGTAGTTTAAATATTCAGAGCATCAAAAAACTGTGGATCCAATAGTGATAACCAACATTGTATGAATGTATTCAGCTAGCTGAGAAATGAGTGGTCGTGTGTGTGTGTGTGTGTTTGAAGCGCTTCAAACGTTTGTAAGACTTGCAAATTGGTTTTGATTAATCTTGGAAATACATCTCTGAGACCTTTCAATCTCAAATATCCACTTAGCCGGCAAACAGGTAGATTTACCTGAGGATCTTTGGAATGAAAGGCTTCAGAATGAAAAATTTTTAAATACCTAACAAAAAAAAACAAACAAACAAAAAAAAATGGAAAAAGCCCAGCCTTGCAGCTGTATGTGTGTGAGTGTCCCCCACCAGTGCTGAGTACAGAGGGAGAATAACCTCCCTGGACCCGCAGGCCACGCCGTTTCTGATACAAGCCAAGATGCCATTGGCCTTCTTGGCCACCTGGGCACACTGCTGGCTCATGTTCATGGCTGTCAACCAACACCCCAGGTCCCTCTCCTCCAGGCAGCTTTCCAGCCAGACTTCTCCTAGTCTGTAGCACTGCATAGGGTTGTTGTGCCCCAAGTGCAGGACCCAGCACTTGGCCTTGTTAAACCTCATGCCATTGGACTCAGCCCAGCGGTCCAGCCTGTTCAGATCCCTTTGCAGAGCCTCCCTATCCTCCAGCAGATCAACACTTCCACCCAGCTGAGTGTCATCCGCAGACTTGCTAAGGGTGCACTCAATGCCTTCATCCAGGTCATTGATAAAGACATTGAACAGGGCTGCACCCAGCACTGAGCCCTGGAGAACCCCACTTGTCACTGGCCTCCAGCTGGAGTTAACGCCATTTCCCACCACTCTCTGGGCCTGGCCATCCAACCAGTTTTCCACCCAGGAGAGTGTGCGCCTCTCCAGGCCAGAGGCTGACAGTTTCCTAAGCAGAATGCTGTGAGAAACTGTGTCAAAGGCTTTACTGAAGTCCAGGAAGACCACATCCACAGCCTTTCCCTCATCCAGTAGGCGAGTCACTTTGTCATAGAAGGCCATCAGGTTTGTTTGGCAAGACCTGCCTTTCGTGAACCCATGTTGACTGGGCCTGATCACCCGGTTCTCTTGCATGTGCTTCATGATAGCACTCAAGATCACCTGCTCCATGACTTTCCCTGGCACTGAGGTCAGACTGACAGGCCTGGAGTTCCCTGGATCCTCCCTGTGACCCTTCTTGTAGATGGGCACCACATCAGCCAGCCTCCAGTCCAGTGGAACTTCCCCAGTCTTCAAGGGGTTTTGCAAGCACACTCACCAGCTCCTTCAATACTCTTTGGGTGGATCCCATCCGGCCCCATAGACTTGTGGGTGTCTAGCTAGGCAAGCAAGTCTCTAACTGCCTCCTTGGATCATGGGAGCCTCATTCTGCTCCTCTAACTCCTGGGTTTGTACACAGAGGGAACAACTTTCCTTACAGTTAAAGACTGAGGCAAAGAAGGCATTAAAGTACCTCAGCCTTGTCCTCATCCCTTGTCACTGTTGTTCCATCTGCATCCAATAGGGACCGAATATACCCCCCAGTCCTCCTTTTATTGTTAATGTATTTATAGAAAGATTTTTTTATTATCTTTCACGTATTTAGGCAATTTGATTTCTAGTTGGGCCTTGGCCGTCCTGATGTTTTCCCTGCACAATCTCACTTCCCTCCTGTAGTCCACCCAAGACGCCTGCCCCTTCTTCCAAAGCTCTTAGACCCTCCTCTTCTTTTTGATGTCTGTCAAGGTCTCCCTACTCAAACAAGCTGTTTTTTTCCCCCGCCGACTCCTTTTTCAGAACATGGGGATGGCTTGCTCCTGAGCTGCTAGGATTTCCTTTTTGAAGAGCACCCAGCCCTTGTGGGCTCCCTTGCCCTTAAGTACTGTCTCCCATGGGACTTTGCCAACCAGCCTTCTGAACAGTCCAAGGTCTTCCCTCTGGAAGTTTAATGTTACTGTTCTGCTAATCCCCCTCTTCGCCTCACCTAGAACTGATAATTCTACCATGTCATGGTCGCTTTGTCCCAGGCATCCTCCGACCCTCACATCCCCCACAAGGTCTTCTCTGTTGACAAACTGCAGGTCCGGGAGAGTGCCTTCCCTTGTCGGCTCACTCACCAGTTGTGAGAGGAAGTTTTCTTCCACTCACTCCAGGATCCTCCTAGACTGCTTTCTTTCTGCTGTATTGTACTTCCAGCACATATCTGGATGACTGAAGTCTCCCACGAGGACAAGAGGTAGCGATCTTGAGACTATCCCCAGCTGTTTATAGAAGAGCTCATCAGCTGCTTCTTCTTGGCTGGGTGGTCTGTAACAGACTCCCACCACAATATCTGCCTTCTTGTGTGATCCTCTGATTTTAACCCACAGGCACTCAGTCCCATCCTCACCGTAATCAAGCTGAAGGGTATCAAAGCACTCTCTAACATAGAGGGCTGACCCGCCTCCTCTCCTACCCTTCCTGTCCCACCTGAAGAGTTTATACCCCACCATAGCTGCACTCCAGTTATACGAGTCATTCCACCACATTTCCATGACATCGTAGTCTCCTTGCCCTACAACAGCTTCCAACTCCTCCTGATTATTGCCCATTCTGAACCCTTAGCCCTCATAAAGGGAATAGAGTTCATTCTCAATTGAATGGTCCTAGGAATAACTAACACCTCAGTGTCAGTTTCATCCTTACCGTCACCAGATGTACTCGCCCCCACTTGCTCTGTGGTGACACACTGGCAGTCCTTGCCAGCACACCATCTCTTAGTCGCTGGAGTTCCAGGCTCGCTCCCAATTAGCCTGGTCTCATCCCCCTCCCCCTTCACATCTAGTTTAAAGCTCGGTTAATGAGCCTAGCTCAATTTTTAGTAAGGACTTTAGTCCCCCTAGGAGACAAGCATGCCCCATCCCTAGGAAGAAAGCCTGGGGTTGCATGGGTCACCCTGTGATCAAAGAACCCAAAGCCTGTCTCCTCACACCAGGCACGGAGCCAGGTATTAATCAAGTGCCACAGTATGAAGCCACAGTATGTAGCCCAAGGGGTATTGAAAGAAATTTTAGGTCCTTGCGACGGCTAGTAAGGGAATCTGGGGCCCAGGGGATTTTTTTTCTTCCCTCCTTCCAGTTATGGGTGGTGACATTGTAAGGCTCAGATGCATCCAGCCTATTAATACATGGCTCTGTGGCTGGTGTCACAGCAACAAATTTGGGGTTTTCAACAATGGGGTGGCCTACAAGACACCAGGATTACAAATATCAGACAGAAGCCATCTTTCTCAGAGCGGGAGGAGGGTCTTTGCCCAGGGGCTTCCAGGGCTCATATAGAGGCTTTAAACTAGATGTTAAGTGGGAGGGGGATAACATGAGATTTGCCTATGACAAGCAGTGAAATGATAGACAATGGTCTGAGGGATAGGGTGTTGGTATCGGCCCTCCACCTGCTGTCCAGGGGAATGCTGGGGAGGCCATGGCATGGATGAAGTCCTGTGGAGAGGAGTGGGAGGCTCCTGAGGTAGTAAGTATCAGAGAGGAAAATTCTCTAAAACACCTTACAGGAAACAAAGTGTCCACTAAGAAGGCAATACAACAAGCAGCCCAGCTGAAGTGCCTCTATACAAAGGAATGAAGCTTGGGTAACAAGCAGGAGGAGTTGGAAGCTACCGTGCAACTAGAAAGCTATGATCTAGTTGCCATCACTGAAACTTGGTGGAACGAATCCCATGACTGGAGTGTGGCTATCGATGGCTACAGGCTGTTCAGAATGGACAGACCGGGAAGGAGGGGTGGAGAAAAACACCGAGGAATCAATAGGAACCTTGTTGTTGGTACTACAGGCCACCCGACCAAGGAGAGGCACCCAATGAAGCCTTCTTCCTCCAGCTACAGGAGGCTTCATGCTCACAAGTTCTCATCTTACTGGGGGACTCCAACCACCCTGACATATGCTGGAAAAGTAGCATGACACACTGTAGGCAATCCAGGAGACTCTTGGAGTGCATTGAAGATTATTTCTTAATCCAGCCAATAGAGACCCCCACCCAGGGGGATGCAGTACTGGACCTGATGGTCACTAATACAAGTGAACTCATCAGTGACATTAGGATTGGGGGCCGTCTGGGCTGCAGTGATCATGCACTGATGGAGTTCAAGGTCCTGAGGGATATGGGACAGGTGAGGAGTATAGTTAGGACTCTAAGTTTCAGGAAAGCAGACTTCCAGCTCTTCAAGGAGTTACTCAGTAGGACCCCCTGGGACACGGTCCCCGGGGACGAGTGAGCAGAACAGAACTGGCAAATACTTAAGAATGCTTTCCATAAGGCACAAGAGTGCTCAGTCCCCAGGTGTAGGAAATCATACAGGAAAGGGAAGAGTCCAGCATGGTTGAGTCAAGACCTTCTGGTCAAACTGAAGAGCAAAAGGGCAGTACAAGCAGGGACAGGGAACCTGGGAAATGTATAGGGATGCTGCCCAGTTGTGTAGGGATGAAGTCATGAAGTCCAAGGCGCGTCTGGAGTTTAACTTGGCAAGGCAAGTGAAGACTAACAAGAAGGGCTTCTACTGGTATGTCAGTCAGAAAAGGAAGTTTAAAGAGAATGTACCCCCACTGATGGTTGAAAATGGTGACCTCGTATCAACAGGCAAGGAGAAGGATGAGGTACTTAACTTTTTAACCTCAGTCTTTACTGACAACTGCTCTCCTCACCCCTCCTGGGTCATGGGACAACAAGATGGTGACCAGGGGGATAAAACCCCCTCCAACTGTAGAGGAGGATCAGGTTCATGACTACCTGAGGAACGTGAACATATATAAGTCTATGGGACTTGATTAGATTGTATATCTCATCAGCCTTGTCTAGTGGGAGGTGTCCCTGCCCATGGCAGCGGGGTTGGAACTAGATGATCTTTAAGGTCCCTTCCAACCCAGACCATTCTATGATTTGGGAAATGGGTCCAGAGGAAGGCCACAAGGATGATCAGAAGGCTGGAGCACCTCCCATATGATGACAGGCTGAGAGAGCTGAGGTTGTTCAGCCTGGAGAAGAGAAGGGTCTGAGGAAACCTTATAGTGACCTTCCAGTACCTGAAAGGGGCATACAAGAATGCTGGAGAGGGACTTTTTACAAGGGCATGTAGGACTAGGGGCGATGGCTATAAATTGGAGGGATTAAGATTTAGACTAGACATAAGGAGGAAATTCTTCACAATGGGAGTGTTGAGGCACTGGAACACGTTGCCCAGGGAAGTAGTAGATGCCCCATCCCTGGAGTTGTTCAAGGCCAGGTTGGATGGGGCTTTGGGTGACCTGATCTAAAGGGAGATGTCCATGGCAGGGAGGTTGGAACTTGATGATCTTTAAGGTCCCTTCTGTGTGGACCTGGCCTGGCATGAGTTGAATGGCTCAAAGCAGGCGTATGCTCCCAGCACCAGTGGCAAGGCTGGAAGTGCTGGAGAGCTCGGTTAATGAGCTTAGATAGATTTTTAGTAAGGACTTTAGTCCCCCTAGGAGACAAGTGTGCCCCATCCCTTGTAAGAAATCCTGGGGGTGCGTGGGCCACCCCATGATCAAAGAACCCAAAGCCTCTCTCCTCACACCAGGCACAGAGCTAGGTATTAATTGAGTGCTTCTTTTTGACCTCTTGCTCCTCATTCCTTAGCATTGTAATGGAGCTAAACACTACCTGTGCCTCAGAGCCCTCCATCATTCTCCCCAGAGACCTGAAGTCTCTCTTGATGGCTTTCAGCTTCCTGTGCTGTGTGTCGTTATTGCCTATTTGAAATACTAACAGAGGGTAATAATCTGTCTCCTTGACCAGGGAAGGAAGTTTTCTAATTACATCCTTCACTGATGCCCCAGGTAAGCAGCAGACCTCCCTGTGGAGCAGGTCCGGTCTGCAGATGGGTCCCTCTGTTGCTTTAAGAAGGGAATCCCCTACAACAATTGCTCTCCTCTCTTTTCTTAGGGAGGATGTTTTTATGTTTGTTTGAGGATGGCGCAGCCTAGGGAATGTTTCTAGGTTGTGGGAGCAGTCTTCTTCATCCTTGGGGATGGATTCCACCTGCAGTGCTTCCTATTTTTTCTTCAGGGGAATCTGGGGGTTTGTTGTCTGAGTGGGGGCAGCGGGATTCCTGCACCAAGCAGGAACTTGCTGCCATTCCCCATCTCTTGTTCCCCCAACCTTGCAGCTGGCAGGTGGGTGGTGCTCAGCTGCACTAGCTGCGGCAGCCTTCTGAGTTTGTGGGAGGGTGCTGCTCCAATGATCTATCTCCCTCTCACACTCCCTGATGATCCTTAGCCTATTTACCTCCTCCCTCAGCTCCTCCACCATGAGAAGGAGTTCCCCCACGCAAGCACAGCTTCCACAAGTGAAGCCAGAGGTGTGAGTCGGTGTGGGTGGGGGGCACTGCCTGCAGCCCAGGGTCTGGGTAGCTGCATGAGCCCACTGAGGCTCTGTCTGGGTGGCAACTTCCATCCTGCTTGCTGCAGCACCCAGAGCAGCTTTAATCTTCTGCCAGATGGCCACCATGGTCCATGGTCCTTTCTGGCCAGCCTCCAGCCCCTCTCTGCACCCTCCCTGCTCACCCTGCCCACTCGAACTGCCGCTCAAACTGCCCCGTTACACTAACGCGCCCTGTACCTGTTTTCCATACTCCTGTTCGCCGTGCTCCGGGTCGCTGTTCTCTCCAGGGACCTTTTAAATCTGCTGGCTCATTTTCCAGCATATGGGGACAGCTTGCTCTTGTACTGCCATGATTTCCTTCTTGAGGAGCACCCAGCCCTCTTGGGCTCCCTTGCCCTTAAGGACTATCTCCCACGGAACTTTATCAACTAGCCTTCTGAATAGTCCAAAGTCTGCCCTCCGGAAGTCTAAGGTGGCCGTTCTACTGACCCCCCACCTTGCTTCTCCTAGATCTGGGAATTCTATCATGTAGGGCTAGTTGGCAATTTGTCAGCCGAAGGCAATAAAGACATTATTGCCTTAGTGGGCAAGAATCCGTGGGACCAGTAAGCAGGAGCAAGGACGCAAAAGGGAGAAAAGGGCAGGCTGAAAATTGTTGCTAAGAGCTGTAGTTATTTGTGCTAAAAACAGACTATGCAAGGTTGGGAAACAGGAGAGCATAATAGCTATTTGGGCAAGTGGAAAAGTACTGCCTTGATGAGGCAGGGGTATAAAAGGGATGACTTTTGTTTAATAAAGGTCTTCAATCCTGACTTGGAGTCCGTGCCTTAGTACACCACACTACGATCTCGTGATCGCTATGTTCCAGGTGTCCTCCAACTGTCACATCTCCTACAAGTCCTTCACTGTTAACAGCAGGTCCAGTGAGGTACCTTCTCTAGTCGGCTCACTCACCAATTGTGTGAGGAATTTGTCTTCCACACACTCCAGGAACCTCCTAGACTGCTTCCTCTCTGCTGTATTGTACTTCCAGCAGACATCTGGTAGGTTAAAGTCTCCCACAAGGACAAAAGCTAGCGATCTTGAGACTTCTCCCAGTTGTTTGTAAAAGAACTCATCAACCTCTTCTTCATGGCTAGGTGGTCTATAACCAACTCCCACCACAGTATCTGCCTTATTGTGGGCTCCTCTGATTTTTATCCACAGACACTCATTTCTAACTACACTGTTATCAAGCTCAAAGGTATCAATACACTCTCTAACATAGAGGGCTACCCCACCACCTTTCCTACCTCCCCTGTCCCACCTGAAGAGTTTGTATCCAACCATAGCGGCACTCCAGTTACGTGAGTTGTCCCACCACATTTCTGTAATGGGAATTATGTCATAGTTACCTTGCCATACAATAGCTTCTAGTTCCTCCTGTTTGTTGTCCATGCTGTGTGCATTGATGTAGATGCACTTCAGATGGGCTGTTATTCCCGCTGCACTCCTAAAGGGAATGGTCCTAATTCCTAAATGACTGCTCATTAAATTATCCAACCCATCAGTGCCATTTGCATCTTTGCTGTAACTTGAAGTACTCACCCCCACTCCCTCTGAGGTGACATACCAAAGGTCCTCACCAGTACACTATCTCTCAGCCACTGGAGTGCCATTCCCAGGCTCTTTTCTGTCAAGCCCCTTCACATCTAGTTTAAAGCTCTATTAATGAGCCCTGCTAGATTCTTGGAGAGTATTCTTACACCCCTTGGGGACAAGTGTGCCCCAACCCTGGACAGGAAGCCTGGAGGTGTGTAGGACAGTCTATGGTCAAAGAACCCAAAATTTTGCTCCTTATACCAGGTTTGGAGCCAGGTATTAATTTTCTGATTTCTCTTGTTCCCTCCCTCATGATTCCTTGTAATTGGAATGGTAGAGGAAAACACTACCTGTGCCCCAGAGCCCTTCATGATTCTTCCCAAGGCCCTGAAGTGCCTCTTAATTGTGCTTGGTTTCCTTCTGTGGATTTCATTGTTGCCTACTTGGAATATTAAAAGAGGATAATAATCTGTAGGCTTAACTATGGTCGGAAGTTTTCTTGTAACATCTCTCAAAGAGGCCCCAGGTAGGCAGCAGACCTCCCTGTGTAGTGGGTCCGGTCTGCAGATTGGGCCTTCTGTTCCCTTCAGAAGGGAATACTCGGAGACAATGACTCGTCTTTTCTTCTATACAGAGGTTGTTATGATCATAGAATCACAGAATCATAGAATCACAGAATCACAGAATCACTAGGTTGGAAAAGACTCACTGGATCATCAAGTCTAACCACTCCTATCAGGTCATCTTGAGTGCTATCACACAGCACACACAAGACAACCGGGTCATCAGGCCCATTCAACATGGCTTAATGAAAGGCAGGTCCTGCCAAACTAACCTGATCACCTTCTATGACAAGAAGACCCACTTATTGGATGACAGAAAGGCTGTGGACGTAGTCTACTTGAACTTCTGTAAAGCCTTTGACGCAGTTTCTCACAGCATTCGGTTCAAGAAATTGGCTGCCACTGACCTGAACAGGAATATCCTCTCCTGGGTGGAAAACTGTCTGGCTGGGCCCAGAGTTGTGATAAATGGAGTTAAATCCAGCTGGAGGCAAGTTACAAGTGGTGTTGCCCAGAGATCAGTGCTGGGTCAAGTCCTGTTCAACATCTTTATGAATGACCTGGATGAAGGCATTGAGTGCACCCTTAGCAAGTTTGCAGACAACACTAATCTGGGAGGAAGTGTCGATCTGCTTGAGGGTAGGGAGGCTCTGCAAAGGCATCCGAACAGTCTGGACCGCTGAGCTGAGACCAATGGCATGATGTTTAACAAGGCCAAGTGCTGGGTCCTGCACTTGGGGCACAACAACCTGTGGCGTATTAAACACACACGGACTCTGCTTTCATTTCAAGCTAAGACCAAGTTTATTGTTACAAGCTCATCTTTATACCTTAGTGAAATGTCAACAACAGTCCCACAAGTCCTTCATAAAAATTTCCACAGCTGTTCTTCTCCTTCCCAGCTCTTTGTGACCACTGTTATTGTTTCTATGCCTTCTTGTTTTTGCCACTGATGTTGAATTTTCGCAGGCTGGAGGCTAGCTGGTTATCAAAGCTCTCTGCAGTCTTATCTCCAGAGGCTCAGCAGCATTCATGGTCATTTTTGCTCAGCATCTCTTCTGACAACAACCCTGTGTAGTGCTACAGACTTGGGGAAGTATGGCTGGAAATCTGCCTGGAGAAGGACCTGGGGGTGTTGGTCAACAGCCGACTGAATATGAGTCAGCAGTGTGCCCAGGTGGCCAAGGCGGCAAATGACATCTTGGCCTGTATCAGTGTGTTGCCATCAGGTCTAGGGAGGTGGTTCTACCCCTGGTGAGGCCACACCTCCAATACTGTGTTCATTTCTGGGCCCCTCACTACAAGAAGGATGTTGACGCTCTGGAGTGTGTCCAGAGAAGAGCAACAAAGCTTATGAAGGGGCTGGAGAATAAGTCTTATGAGGAGTGGCTGAGGGAACCAGGATTGTTTAGCCTGTAGAAGAAGAGTCTTATCACTGCCTACAACTACCTGAGAGGAACTTGTATAGAGGAGGGTGCTGGTGTCTTCTCCCAAGTGACAGGTTATAGGACAAGGGGGAATGACTGCAAGCTGCGCTAGGGGAGGTTCATATTGGACATCAGAAAAATTTTTCATGGAAAGGGTCATCAGGGACTGGAACAGGCTGCCCAGGGAGGTGGTTGAGTCACCATCCCTAGAGGTTTTAAAAGATGTGTCGATGAGGTACTTAAGGAAATTTAGGGCAGATAGGTATGGTTGGACTCAATGATTTCAGAGGTCTTTTCCAACCTGATGATTCTATTATTCTTTGATTCTACATGTTTAGCATTTTATGTGTGTGTGTGAGGGGGTGGACAGTTTTGTTGACCCTAACTTGGGGAAAATACCTGAATATTTTTGAGAAAGTTGTTTTAAAATAGATGTGATCTTACAATAAAAGGAAATTTTTTTTCCCCTTTCACAAGCACACTTTGCATTCCAGTGCCCCTTATCAGATCATCAACTGCTGGGCTCTGTCACAGACAATAGTGAATGGGATTTTTAGCAAACACTGGTGCAATTTTATATACTCTCAACTTTTGTCTGTATACATATGGATACACTGTCATCTCATGAACATTATTTGATCTGAGATAATTCAATCAAATTTGGAAACAAATTTAAGTCCTGATAATATTTGTAAGTTTTATCTTTGATCACATTGCTAATTCAGCCACAGCATTTGTGCTGATCATACACAATGCATGACATACCCAATCATTGAATTAGGATCAAAATAATAATGGAACCATACTCTGTCTTTTAAAGCATAGAGCATGGGCCCAAAAGGAGAATGTTAAATGGCAAACTAGCAGTGTGAGTGTGTGCATTGTGCAAGAACAACAAGGATTCCTCTGTGAAAAGATTAACATCAAGGTGTGAGGCATTTGTCTCAACACGAAACAACACCTTTGCCGTTTTTGAGACACATTGGCAAAACCTGGGCTTGTCCGGGAACTCATTGTGATGTTACTGTACCACAAATCATTCAAATATTTGTGTTTGTAGTTTTGTTCAAACTACAGGATGTGGCTTCACATATTTAGTGCCTGCCACATCTTACCAATTCCTGCGTTACCTTCACCTATTGGCACTCTGGTGAAGATGGATAACAGACAGATTTTATTACCCTGTGTCCTGGAACGAGTGAAGAAGGATGCAGCACGACATTGGTGGGATGCCCTCTTAAAAAGATCATCCACTGCTAAGGACATCCTCAACACAGTGCTACACACTGTTATTGTTCTTTTGACGCTAACTTTTATTTGGTTTTGTCTTGTTAGTGATATTATATCGAAGAACTTGGACAACAATCAAGAAAGTAACTTATGTACTATCAATGCTTAGCACGCATACCGCAATAGATATCCCATGAGTCATCCCAAACCCATTCAGGCATTTTGAAGCTTGAGTGACTGCAGTCAGAGGGTGCATTACGTGGGAAATAAGGCTGAATGTGGGAATAAAAGCCAAGTATGAGAATGGGGCTAAACATGGGGAGAAATGGGACTTGGTGCTTCCCCCCTGCTTTTCCCTATCCCCCCCTCCCTCCTTGCCATGGGCTGAGTACAAGACCTCCAACAGAAAGGAGATGAGGTGTCTGGGAACAGGCACAGTCAACTCCTGCTACCAGAGCAAGGCCCTACCAAGGTCAAGAGCCTAATTATTTTCTAAGAAGGTGGATTGCAGCTGCTGCTCTGACAACTTGGCCTACAGATGACCTGTGCTAATCATTGTACTATCATTATAATACTAAAAACCACCTCCATGCCTAAAGCTACCCGTCTCTGAGGCAAACCACTCCCATGGCTACACATACTGGGCATGTGCAGTTAAGTTTTGGCACACAAAGGGAGAATTCTTTCTCCACCAATCAGCAATTAACACAGTGACCACATTCACTCAAGCTTCTCTGCCCCTAGGTGTAAGCTTACTATAAATAGTGTAAACAAAGGAGAATTAAAAAAAAAAAAAGAAAAGAAAAAAATCACCAAAACTCTAGGGATGTTTTGAACCCCTTCCCCCCCACCACTTCATCAGGGCAAGAGAGTGGAGGGGAAAATGTGATCGAAGACTGAAATATTGAAATTTTTGGGATCAGCAGACAGACTGGATCCCCCCCCAATTCATTTGGAGTAAGCACTTGTGTTATTCGTGCTAAATATACATATTAACATCAAGCTAATTAACATCAAGCTAATTATTAATATCTCTCGGTACTTTAACCTTAACCTTAATGCTTTGCCATACATATCTCTAAGCAAATATATAATTTAGGAGCTGTCTGGTTCTGTGAGTTTTTCTTGGTTGTTTATGTTCACATGTGCACATACGCAGTGTTTGTTCTTCTATGGGCTGGGGAAATCAAGCAGTTTTGAAAAAGTGGCCTTCCTCATAAACACTATTTTAATAACAAATGCTTTAATGTAGAAGAAACAATCTGTTGTACTTGAACCTTCGCTATGTCAAGAGGAATTTGAGGTACTTCAGCAGCACAAGCACTCTGAAGTTTCCCCCCATAAAGATAAATGGTTCTTTTGGTGTTAAGTGTCCCAGTATGGACTCATGATTGAATCAAAAGGTAGTTGTTCAGCACCCATCGAATATGTATTTAGGAATGACTGCATAGAAATCTCCTCTTCTCTCTCCCTCCACACACTTTTAATTTTTCTAGAGGTATTTACATGAGGATGTATATGAAAAACAGAAAACGAAAGAAAGAAAGGAAGGAAGAAAGACTATGTACAGGAAAATTTAGAAAGGAATGAATAATCAGATGTCAAAGACTTTCTGAGAGAAGGAAATCTGTTTCCAGAGTTGGCAGCATTTGTGGCTTGAGTAAGATATAAGAATAAAGGGGAAGATTTTTCCATGATCTTGAGTCTAGAGGATTGTATGCATGCAGTCTATGTTTAAGGATAAGGATTACTGAGCAGTATTTGAGTGAGTGGTTAATTAAGGGTTATAAAGCAGGTATGTGTTGTTTATTCGCCGGCGAGGTGTGAGGGGGATTGCTTCACTCAACTTGCACAGCATTTTGTTCAACAGCAACTTATAGTGTAAAGAAATGCATATTCATAAATGCCTACTACATATTCATGACCTTCCCTGCTTTGTATTCTAATTAGATTCGAGAAGCTTCTCCCATACTGGCACAGGCGCCGTGCCTCCTGGTGGTCGTGGGCTGGGGTCTCAGGGATGAAGTAAGAGATCTTCCTCACTGTGAACTTCAATAATCTTGTTCCTTGTGCATGCTCCTTGGGTCCTTGGCATTCCTCCCAGCCCCAAGGCCATTCTGCACCAGTTCAAGTTGCTCGGCAGCAAGTTTTGCTCCTTATCAGGGGCTGGAGATGTATTATCAGGAGCTTCTTTACAGGCTTGTCCTTGAACTGAATAGTTGCTAAAAACTTAAAGCTAAAAAATTGTTATTCTATTCAACCTTAAATGTTAAAGCTTAAATATCACCAATTGTTAGTCCCCCTACCCCCTAGCCCCACATCAAGACCAAAAAGATTCTGAATCATTGGATTTTTTTCTTTCCCTCTGGAAAAGAAATCATTCCCTTTCAGTCATGAAGGAGACCGATTTACTATTATATATGAGCCACAAGCTATGTGATTTATATAAAAATATACCATTTATGTGTCACTGTTGCGAGGAGAACAGCCGTAATCAAGACCACACCCAATGTGAGTTTAGATCTTGCTCAGTTTATTACGAACCCGCCACCAACTTTTATACACCGCGTTACAGTCTACGCGTAAAGTGCTTATTGGTCTGTGTCCACTACTCACACACTGATTGTTCAGCAGTTACTACGTGCTACGTGCCTATTGGTAGTGATTGCCAAGCATGCTCTGTTCTTGTTCTGCCTTGCGTTCAGCTGTACTACTTACTACATTACCCACCTTGCCTTGCTACAAGCCAACTTCCTCTAAATGTCAAGGTTATTCTGAGATTGAGGTGTTGCCAAAATATCAAACCTTAAAGAGCCAGTGTCCTGATGCCCTTTCCTTCTTAACCAATCCTCTACAATTCCCCCTTTTTGTTTTTTTGCACTATCAACACTTGATTTAACCACTTTCCTGCTGCTCCTTATCAACTATGTAACAAGCAAGGTACAATTAACAATTATTACAACCAGTATCATTCCTTTAACCGTCTCCGAGAGCCATTCAAAGAGTTCCAGGTTTCTAAGCCATTTATCCAGTCCCAGGTTATTACTAATTCGAAATTTTTTCAAATAGCTTCTCGTCTGGTCAGATATCACCCAGACGTTAGTCTTTGGTTGCAATGGAATCTATGCAGCAATACCATAGATTACTGTTAGCATCTAAACTCCTCTAATCATGCTCATTGTTCTCATTCTCTTCCTGATTCGTAGCAGAGTTAGTCCTTTCACTGTACTAACGCGGGTCCATTTACTGGGCACCCACAAGGGTCCTGTCGGAGTAAGAACACACATATATCCTCGTCTGTTAAATAATACATCACTTGGTCCCTCCCAGATCCCTGACCTGGGATTTCTGTAATAGACTGACATAGTTGAAGAAGTTTGTCCTGCTTGTGCCTGAGTATAATGTATAATTACTGGTGGCTCCTTACTCTCCCCAAACAAGCATAAATGATTTAAAACAAACAAGGTTTTGTTTAAATGCTCCTTGGGGTCTAGAATGTCTTTAAATTTATTCAGATAATCTTTCAGTGTACGATGTGCCCGTTCAATAATACCTTGCCCTGTGGGATTATTTGGGATCCCTGTCTTGTGCTGAACTCCCCACGTGTTCAAAAACTGCTCTACTACTTTGCTGACATACGCTGGTCCATTATCTGTTTTAATAGTTTCAGGGACACCCATTATAGCAAAACAAGATGTCAAATGTCGGCAAACATGAAGAGCCTTTTCGCCAGGCTGAGTGGTTGCCCATACCATTCTAGAATAAGTATCTATAGACACATGCACATATTGTAACCTTCCAAACTCCGGTACATGAGTAACATCCATCTGCCATAATTCTAATGCTTTTAACCCACGGGGGTTGACCCCAATCCCTAATCCCGGACCATGATGACTGCATTGCGGACAGCTTCTAACTATTCCCTGAGCATCAGCGATTGAAAGTTTAAACTGTCGTTGTAAGCCTCGTGCATTTTGATGAAACTGTTCATGTGCCATTCTAGCTAACTCAAACTGATTAAGAGGAGCCTTTGGCTGACCAATCGTTACCAACTGATCTGCCCGATCATTCCCCAGGCCCAAACCATGTTGCCACTTATGGCTTCTTATATGAATGACACAATATGGAGCAGTTCGTAATATCAGTGCTTGTCGTAACTGCTGAAACAGATCAAACAATCGTCTATTAGAAATATCTCGTAAGAAAGCGTCCTCTATTCGTTGGACAACTCCAGCCACATACAATGAGTCCGTGACCACGTTTACTGGATGATGTAACCACCGTTTCATAGCCCAACAAACAGCAGTTAGTTCTAATGTCTGCAAGGTGTCGCCCAATTCCGCGTTGAGTATCTGGTGAGACCAATGTCCATTATGTTCCCAAGTAACTGCTGCTCGGCGAGATCATTTACCGGCATCAGTAAAGACCGTCAAGGCCCCTTGTATGGGTTTTTCCTTGGAGCGAGGAATAGAGATCCATTGATAATTCCTTAGAAGGTGTCCAATCTTTTCCACTGGCATTTCTGTAGATACATGTCCACTATACCCCAGCAACGCAAGTTGTAAAGGTATAGAATGTCGCATGCACCATTCCCAGTCGGCCACTGTCATTGGAATGTGGATGCTGTCGGGCTCATTTCCACTTAATGCCAATGTTCGTGATCGTCCCTTTCTGATTACTTCTCCGACAGCCACAAGTCGCGGTTGAATATTTGTCCTTGGTTGACTGGACAGAAATACCCACTCCAAAATCTGGAGGGAATTTCCCCCTTTTTGTTTTTGCCAATGTGCAATGATAGCACATACAGACAAGCGTAAAGACACGATGATCAGTCGCAATGGCTCATCTAAAAGACGTCGAGAAGCCCAACGCGAGCTAATCAATTGTCAAAATATCCACTCAATAATTTGTAATGAATCTTTTGAATTTTCCTCTATAATTGCCTCAATTATCCCTAAAGGTTGTCTGCACTAGGACCCAGCAGCCGCTGACTAGTTCCAGTGAGACTGGAAAGCACAGTGTTCTCACAACATTCCCCTAGATAGATAACACCTTTAACTCCTCTGGACTTCTTCAAGGCTGAAAGAAAAAAAAAACTTAGAAAGGAAGGAGGAGGGCGGGGGGGGGAGGGTGTGCACTCACACACTTACAACTGCATGTTTTGCTAGGCATTTTAAAACTTTTTCTTCTGAAGCCTTTCATTCCAAATATCCCCAGGTAAATCTACCTGTTTGCCGGCTTAGTGGACATTTGAGATTGAAAGGTCCCAGAGTTATATTTTCAAGATTAATCAAAACCAACTTCTAAGTCTTACAAACGTTTGAAGCACTTCAAACACACACACACATACACAAGACCACTCATTTCTCAGCTAACCGAATACATTCATACAATGTTGGTTATCACTATTGGATCCACAATTTTTCTTATATCGATTGTCTAACAAATATTTCACTTATGGTAGACTTTTGTAGTTTCTGTATTGATAGAATCACGGACTGGTCAGTTGAACCACAGCCTCTGTCTCTTCATGGGGTGCAATTGCTGAAAAACAAATCAGATGAGTGATTCTAGTGCCCTTTGATATAGTCAGAAGGCATAGGCATCCAAACTATTACTTGCATCGCTCTCGTAAAGTCAGCATCAGTCAATTCTGGTAAAATAAACAATCTTTGTAACAGGTGATCATGCAATTAACAGTGCACTAAGTCCATCTTTGCATTCTTTAAGGCTAATTGTTTAAGCAACACTTATCTAGCGGCGATATTGTCTGCCTGCTTATTTAAGGTGTCTTGTAGTTTGTCTAGAAAAGTCATGTGAATAACGCCATTTTCCAGATTTCTTTTTTATCACAAATACAAGTGCGTTCCAAGGACTATTAAATGGGACTGTATGCCCATGATCTATTTGCTCTTCCACTAAATTTTGCAATGTACCCAATTTTTTCAGTCATTCTGGCTTTCCGTTTTTTTTTTTTTTTTGAGTTTGTAGGGACTAAACCAAATGTATTTCAGGGATTCTTATATAGACTCAAATCCTTGTGAGCCATGCTCTACAGAGTCAGCTTGGAACACAGCTGCTTTGAACAAAATTAAACACACTATCCGGCTATCTGTTGGTATTAATACTAGTGGAAATGGTGTTCGTAACACTAGTGGAGACAGCATCCATACCCTTGCTTGAATTATTCCAGTACAGCCTGCATCAATGACCCCAGGTAAAACAAAGATTCCCAATCGAGTTATTGACAATCACTCTAATTACAAGTTAGTAAAGCCACCCTCCAATGGTCCTTTTACGTTCCATGGTATCGTGTGAAGTGCAGACAATTGCAGCACTACTGCGATAGTGGTGATCACGTCTATCTCTGTGCTGCGTCTGGTTCTTGCTCTGAGGTGAGAGCTGCTGCTCGCTGCGGAGGCGTCTGTGTTGGTACGTGCCTCTGAACCATGCTTTGCTCCTGGTTTTCTGACAATACTGGCCCATTCTTATCCCATTTTGATTTACACCAACTGGTAAAACGTTTGCACTTTCCACACCAAGGGCAGATTTTAGGCCCTCTCTCCTGGCGTTGCGTGTGGCAGTCTCTTTTAAAATGTCTCTCTTTGCCGCATCTCTGACAGAACGTCTTTCTGTCCCAGATTACAGTCAGGGCAGCTACGAGCTGTGCTTAATAGGTAAATGATCCCAGCTGTTATTGTAGGAGTTTTCAGACCACACCATATCTTTCCATATTCGTCATTAGGATTTTTTTGTCAGCGATTACAAAATTAAGGCTTCTGTAACTGCTCGGTTGTCTTACTTGCTTGTCAAGCACATCCTTCAATCTATCTATAAGCACCATATACGGGTCGTGCCTGTTTCAACTTTCTAACATCCGGTATCTTTGTAAGTGTTTGATAAACCAAAAAGCCGCATCTGTTGTAAAATTGCATTATTTAAACTGTCTTGACTCTTGAACTACTACCAACGTTGTTTAATTGAGCCATTTCTTATTGTATCTGTTAACAGTCCCTTCTGCAATGCTGAAAACTGTTTGCATTTTGCAGCAGCAGGCAGCCCCCCCTCAGCCCAGGGCAGAGGCCCCCCTACGGCGAACCGTTCCGTGGGAGCTGGAGGGGTGGGGGAGCGGCCCTCGGCCAGGTGGCTTGGTTCTCTTCTTACAGTTTTTGGAATCTCCTTTATCGCTTCGTCACTAATTGGTTCCCAGCTCAAACTGCCATGCCGCGCACAGATCAAAGCTTGCAATATTTCAACTTCTCCCTGCTGCTGTGTCTCCCTCCTGGGTTGCACCCGTAGGTCTGAGAGACAGTGAGGGGGTGAATCGGGCTTCTTGTCGGTGTCTATCGGACCCGGATCAAAGGGATTGTCAGCCCTCCCGTCGGGGGGTGCAGAGGCAAGCGCAGCCAGTTTAGAGAGGTGGGAGGTTAGTACAGTTGTTGACGATCCTGCACTCAGCTCGAAATTATCGCTCTGCTTTTTAGAGCCGACATGCGCCTTTAACACTTCAAAAACTTTCTGCCATTCCACGTCAAAATAAATCTTTGGGTCTTTAAAACAACCCCGTTTAAGTCCCAAGTCCGGAAGCTCAAAAGGCTTTTTCTTGCTCACGCCTACCTCTCTCTTAGAGAGAATATCAACCAAAAGCGTGAGTGCCGCGTCTCGACCCATCTGCGCGGTCTTACCGGTGCGAGGCTCCTCCCCGGTGCACTCGGTCCAAGAGCTCCAGCTGTCTGCTACCCGGCAGCAGATGCCTACTCGCTCTGCTCTCCCCTTCTCCGTCTGCTCCCTGTTTTCAGCAGATTTGAGAAGTTCTACGCGATCCTTCTTCCCCTGGATCCTGCCACGTCCCTGTTCATGGGCGCCAATATGTTGCGAGGAGAACAGCCGTAGTCAAGACCACACCCAATGTGAGTTTAGATCTTGCTCAGTTTATTACGAACCCGCCACCAACTTTTATACACCGCGTTACAGTCTACGCGTAAAGTGCTTATTGGTCTGTGTCCACTACTCACACACTGATTGTTCAGCAGTTACTACGTGCTACGTGCCTATTGGTAGTGATTGCCAAGCATGCTCTGTTCTTGTTCCGCCTTGCGTTCAGCTGTACTACTTACTACATTACCCACCTTGCCTTGCTACAAGCCAACTTCCTCTAAATGTCAAGGTTATTCTGAGATTGAGGTGCTGCCAAAATATCAAACCTTAAAGAGCCAGTGTCCTGATGCCCTTTCCTTCTTAACCAATCCTCTACATGTCACCTGTCCAATTTGCGGAACCTTTTCTCTGTGAAAGGTGAAATTGTGATTTGTAAATGGTGGGATGGAATGCCAACTTCAATATGTTAAAATAAGATTAATGACTGAGATAACGATAATGACCCTTATCTTGTCGCCCAGAGTCGTTAATTTTAACTGCTCAGATATGGTCAAGCTTTAACAGCTCTAATGATGAGATTCATTTTACCCCTCTGGATATGCAATGAATTTCCAGGAATAAGGTGTGCTTGTCATTTTGTGGAAAAACTATGAATATGAAGACACCTCTGTGTATATAAAACTCTCTGAAATCACTGTTGGATAGAAGCACTCTGAGGAAAAATCCCACTGCCTCTCCAGCACTGAATAAAGAATACCTGCCTTGATAGTTAAAATTAACTATTGAGTGCACATTTCTTTGTTTCAAAGGAGATAAGGAGAAAATGACAACCATCATTTCTATTTCTTTCCCCAGAGACTGAACATATCACCTCTGTGTTAAATTTACCTCAACTCTTCTTTGCTTTAGGCTTATGAGTTAATCTGAAACAGTCTCTTTAATTCTGAAAACATAACACATTTTTGGATGGGGACTAAACATCCTTATTCAGTTGCTTAATCCCCCCCTAATTTTAGTGACTTTTCATTCTCCAAACACAAATTATGCTCTGTCATTGAATGTTTTATCCCAAAGTTACCCCTCCAGTTATTAATAGTAAAATTACAGGGCTATATTAATTCTTCATCATAAAAGAATCCTGATCCTTATCCAGGTTCATTTTGTGACCTATGCTACAAAACACAAACTAAAAGGCTGTCCTTCCTACAAGAGCAGCAAAATTGTATGAGAAAAGAAGGAACTTGCACCCATCTACAGACAGTGGCTGAACAAATAAAGACAACATTGATGCAAAAGACATGTTCATCACATATCCCCTACTGCATTCCCATTACGCAGGTTTTCATTTGGAGGGTCGCAGGAAAGGTAAATTGGAAACACGCTAAAAGAATTTGACTTTCCTCTTTCACATGACCTGATCTCATACTGAATGAGCCTGTGAGCCTGATAGTGAAGTAAAGGAAGAAATAAAAATAAAAACTACATACCTGAATTTGGGAAGTTCTACATAGCCTCAAGACTAGTCTGAAACTACCCCAGTACTAACAGACATTTTTACTTTTTTTCCATTTAAAAAGAAGCTAGAACTGGGATACATAGCTTGAGATTCAAAAGGTTACCAGGATTTTGAAATTTTTGCAAAAATCTCCTTATATTCTGAGTTGTGTAGTATGTAGAAGTGACATCTTGATTCATAGATAAGGCAAGAACATTTTCCCTATGCCTTATTGCAATGGATTTAGCCATACAGATCCTTCATGCTTTTGTTCCAGGTGTATTGCCTCTTTAAATCACTTTGGATTGTTTGCTTGACTTCCTTCATGCTCATTAAGTACAGACTATCAATGTACAAAGCCTCAAAGGTTGTTTCCACCTTTGCACAAATAAAAATATCTCAGCATTATCTAAGTGGTGTAAGCTTGTCCTCTTATGATGAGACTGACCAAGGTTGTTTCTTAGTGCAATGCTGTTTTCTCTCCTGTTGCCCAGCTGTTGCATGATCTTATGCTCATGTATACTACAATTTCTCTAAGGCAGATCTTTTCCCTGCTTGAGGATCATCCATGTCACTGGGCTGCTGAATAGGATTCATTCTTGTTTACCTCTCCATCATCCTACATGCAATCCTGCATATGGCTTATCCATGGCAGGAAGAAGGGAACCGAACACCCATTTCCTCTGTTTCAGATGAGTACTCTGACAGATATAATACAAGAAGAAACTACCTCTCCATATTTATAGACAAAAAAAAAGGTAGTTGCAGTGCTTTGGGGGTGAACTCAATTTTGTCAATACACATTAGACTTACTGAATCATCATCCTCAAGGACTGAAAAACTTTCAGGTGAAAGAGCAACTAGTTGCTGAATCCCAAACATCCAGACACAGAGAAAGGCTCCAGGGTTTTCAATGCAGCCATGACTGTGGTGCTTCTGTAGACTAAGTGCAAAACAAACATTTAATTATCTAAACATATTGGTTTTGTTAAAATTTATGTGCTTGTAGATACCTACACTGCAATTTATTTCAACTAATTTTAGCTGTCCAGAAGTTGCTAACTGCTTTACAAAGTTATTTGTATAGACTGTAAATTCAATTACATATTTTAATTTATTATCTTTTCCTGGCTTAGGTTCTTAATTTTTAGATATGTAAAATTATGGGAAATGTGTTACATTCTAAATACACATATCCGAAAGTAAGGTTTTAAATATTACCTGGTAAAATCATGTTCCAAAACTCTGCCTACAGTGAAACTGAAATAACGATTTGGTTTAGAAATCTGCTCCTTATCCTCTAATCTTTCATGTGTTGATCTTAATAAAATCACCAGGAGCCAGGAACCCAAATATAATTTAATAGGTTTTCAGGACTTTTATTTTAAACATACACCCCCTCAAAACCCTCAAAGAACTTAATGATTACTATTCTACAGTCCATACAAACAAATAAGCTGCTATAGTTCTACTGAAATGAGTGAAATAGCGTCAGAGTAGTTGGCTCCAAACACCTGAGGAACTGAAAAATATTTCAGGAGAGATATGGAAAGAAGAATAAAGTATTAATTGACTTTGACGTTCAGAATCAGTAAAACGCAAATATACCTTTCCTTCTATCCTGCTTGGTTTATTCAATTGTGATTTCTGCTCAGCTGACTACAAAGAATAGTCTAAGCACAGTGTAAACCTCGTTAAAACAGTAAAAATTATGGAGCAACAAATTAAAAATGCAAAAGTTAGGGCAAATATTTAACTACACATGCAAAAATTTTTCCTCAAAGGAAAGGTAAATTTGATGCAATTGTTTTTATTACTAATTTTGCTTCACTGCACTTAAATGTGCACCTAAAATTAATCATTGAAAATTTAGCCCATATGTACCAGAATCAAACATCTCTAGGGAAACATGATCATATGCAGTGATGACTTTCTAAGGAGCAGCAAAACCAAAGGAAAAATAGCTACTCATATTTCCAGAAAGGACAAACTTAAGGTAAAAAATAAGGGGGAAAAAACGAGTAACTTGAAACCAATATCTTAACAAAGATAAAATTGCACTGTAAAATGAAATAAACACTGTTATGTCATTAGAGCAGACATCAGTAAAATATTTTGAATAAACTGTGCACTCTCAAAGATAATATAATTTTCCATTTCTCCATTGTTTTTCAAAAAGCTTACTTGCTAGATCTTTTTATTTCTACTGAGTTAACTTTCACAGCAGAGGGAAATAATGTGTTCCATACAGCCTGTCACTGTGACAAGTTTCCTTGGACTCAGATTAGAAAGTAGGCAAGTATTAATTTATCCTATCTAAGGATGGAGGCTAAGGAATTTGGGAATAATTAAATGAAAACTGGGATTTCCCACTAGCAAATATTTTTTCCTAATAGTAGATTAGTAGATAAAATCTGGCACGTATTTTTTACCTCTAAAATGACCTATATTTGAGGATGGGTTTGTAAAAGAAACAAGGCAAGTATAAGGAAATGAATGCAGAAGATCCTTTGGATAAAAAGAAGACAATGGAGAATAAAAGCTAGAACAAAGTAGGAGATGTAAGAGGAAAAACACAACTCTCTTATTTTTTCTACATTCATCTTTTGCTGTTTTGGAGGCTTCCTTGAGGGACTAATGAGCCCTGGGAGTAACTAGATGAATTTTCCCAGCAACTTGCAGCAGTTGGAACTGATCATATGGTTTCAAGTCCAGCAGCTGTTGTCTCTTTCCAAATTAACACAGATGTTCGAGAGGTTCTGATAAGTCAAATGAAAAGGGCAAGGCAGAGGAGGAGAATGAAAATATATACAGTAAATCCTGTCTTTAAACCTTTATTGAAAGTTGTAAGATGTTAACCTGGAGGAGAGAGGCAGGGAGGCATATCTGGTCGCCTGACATCAATGAATATTTTTTCCTTAATATGACAAGACCAAATGCATGCAGCCCTTGGATCCTTCTCTGATATTGTCAAAGGATGTTTTTGTTAGTAACTATCTTGGAAGTAGTGAAGACAATAGAAGTAATGCATTTCAGGATATCTTATGGAGTCCCATATTAATATGAAAACAACATTATTGTTCTTATTGAATAGCCACAAATTTGAAGCTGTTGCCCTGGAAGTGAAGAGCACATTTGCTCAGTATAAATTACTTGTATGCAACTGGTAAAACAGCATATGTCATAACAATACAACTCTCAGTTCTGGATCGAGCATAAGAATTTATTATAAATTTGAGAAAGTGTTTCCTTTCACATAGGCTGCCGCACAATAGACCAAACTGGAAATATCTTCATGAATGAGCACTTTGCATGGGCTTATTGCCTTCAGCCCATTGCCTCCAGAACTGAGCGTGGGATGGGTATCCTGTTGTTGAAATAAAACCAGGAAAATAAAGACAGGAAAAGAGATAAGAGGATTTCATAATGCTAGTACATCAATTCAACCAGCCTGGCTAGCATATTTTTATTGTGACACCTGTGTCTAATAGCCCATAAACAAATGACAGGTCCAAGAGTATTTCAATAATCTATGCACTATCAATCAATCATTCAATACTTAAAAGTACTTGCAAAATAATTGCTTTTTCAATTTTCTTCATTAGGTACTTATTGAAATCTTCTCTCACTTTTTCTTTTTTTTTCTTTCTAAAATTACTTACTGCTGCTTCTAAAACTGTACATGCGAATGAAAGACTGAAAACTCAGGCCAGATCTAAGCATCTTTGGGTTGGGTTTGGCAAAAGCAGCCTCTGTTTATCTGCCATTTGCCTTTTATTCACAAAAGCACAGTGTTGTGGTTTAGTTCCAGCTGGCACTAATTAGCACACAGTCTCATGTTATTTCTCCACCCCTCAGTGGGATGGGGAGGAGAATTTGGAAGTAAAACTTGTGGGCTGATATAAAGACAGTTTATTAGGACAACAAAAGAAGAGAGTATAATAATAATACAAATATGAATATACAAAACAAGTAATCCACAATTCAATGCAATTGCTCACAACTCAATGACCAAAAGACCAATTGCAAAGCCTGTCCCGAGCAGCGATTGCAGATCAATGAGGTCTCACTCCCTACCATCTTCCCATTTGTATACTGAGCATCACTTTATATAGTATCAAATACCTCTTTGGCCAGCCTGGGTCAGCTACTTTACTATGCTCTTTCCAGCTTCTTGTGCACCTGTGCACTTGCAAAACATGGGAAACAATAAATCCTTGATTTCTTAGCAACAACTAAAAATTTAGTGTATTATCAACAATCTTCTTATGCTAAATCTAAAAAACACCAGCTGCTGGGAAGACAATCAACTCTATCCCAGCTGAACAAAAATATTACCTGGAAGCAACCAAAACAATATGTGCTTCACCATTATTCTTATATTACATCCAAAACATAGCAGCTGCTGGGAACAAAATTAACTATCCCAGCTGTCACCACCCAGACACACGAGCCACACGCTCGTGTCCGGCCCTGACGGGGGAAGAAGTGAATTCGTTTGTCTGTGTGGCGATCCGGAGGCCAATAAGGTCACTCCCAGGGTGAATATCAAAAGCAGTATTTATTTCTGGCTCCGGCAAGCATAAACACACCAAGATACCGGGGCACACAACAAAGACACGGGGGGGGTGGTGGTGCAACTGTTAGCGTAGAAACCACATAACCACCAAAGTAGTTATATGAGGTGCTTTTATTCAGCGCTGGGAAACCAGGGGCACGCGCCCAAATCTGGCTCCCCGTCTATTGTCACGTGTATTGTCTTTTATACACTAAAGATTACTTAGTCTCATGCATATTCAATATAGATTACAGTACTAACTTATACATATGTATTAAAATTCCGTTATCAGTCCATTACAACATCAGCCTCTTCTGCACCTGTGCAGCACACTCTGGTGGTCGTTTTGATGAAGTAAATAGTCTTCCTCCGATGAAGTAAGTAGTCATCCTCGGAGTTGTCCTTTTCACCTTTTGTCTTTTGGCAAGCTCGTCGATTTTTCTTGGCTGGATCTGCTCTTTATCTTCGCTTGTCCGCTCAGGTATGTCCTCCTAGCTCCATGAGGCTTTTTCTTCTGTCTTCTACAAGATTTATAGTGGCCTCTTGGCTTAATTAAAAGTGCTCACTGTTTAAACAAGAACATCTTCCTACACATTTCTTCAAATCTGCCCTAATTATTCTATCCCCATATATGGTCATGTCCTAATCCTACTAGTCCCATCACCATGGTTACAGTTATCTGCTCAGTTAGGTATTGCTGAAATACGATCTAATACTAACACAACCACCCAAAGTTACAGAAATGAATCCCCGAAAACAACCCAGGTCCCTAGGATCTGATCCAACACGCACACCATGAGGTAATGGGGGAGAGAGAGAGAGAAAGAGAGAGAAGGAAAGAAATCACCATATCGAAGGCAGCAGATGATCTCGGGAACATGTGGTCCAGGCCGTGTGGTTCAGGCTGGTCCAATCGAAGTGTGTGAGTGAGAGCGAGCATGGAGGTGAGAGTGAGACTGCCCCCCTGGTTCCTTGAGAGTCCTTTTATAAGGCCAGCCCGACCCCTATCTGCACGTCTCTTTTTGGCGGGACCCGGAAGTGAGCAGGTCGGGGGGGAGCGGGGGCAGCAGCAACGGCTTCATCCCCTCCCCCACCGAAGCCAGCTCTGGGGCCCGACTTCACCCCAGAGAGGGAGAGCTGTGCCTGCTCCTACATTGCTCCCCCCGCTGAACCTCAGCGCTAGAGACAAGCTGGTGCCACAAGTGGGTAGTCCTCAGACAAAACGTTTAAGGCAAACAGATAAACATAGTCTGACTTTACATTTGTCACAGAACTCAGCTCGAAAACTCAGGTCCATGCTGTCCACAGTGGTGACACTTGAGGGTGCAACTTACTCAGTCAAACCTGCCGCTGCATAACCTTCACCCAACTGCAGCCAGCTCTGGGTCCGGAGCCCAGCCAAGCAAGGAAGAGCAGTGCCCGCTCCTACATCATCCTTCTGTTGAAGCCAACACACAAGCAGGCAGTCTTCAGGCAAAATGTTTAAGGCAAAGAGAGCTGACTTTACATTCCACCCCATGACTTAAACATTTGCCACAGAACTGAAGTTGAAAACTCAGGTCCATGTCGTCTATAGTGGTGACACTTTCAAAAGGGGAGGGGATAAGGAGTATAAGACTGAGGGTAAAAGAAGGAAGGGGTAGTCACGTCCCAGATCCATGCACTATCAACTTCTTCAGTCGAAAGACAAGGGGTTGGGGGGATTTCCTCAAACCACGAGTTGCTAGTTCGCGACGAGGCCTCTAACGATTTCTTCAGTCAAACTTAGTATCGCCATTGCTTTATATTCCTGGGTTTACTTCTTTAAAAGGTGGACAAACTAAATGGTAGACCTTTTCTTTATAGTATAAATTGGTTCTTATTAATATAGTAATGATGGAGCAGAATTTCTCACCCTTAATTTTTTGTTTGGAGCTAGAAATATTGTCATTTGGTGACATTTACATTTATTTTGGCAGAGAGATATTTAAAGTATGTTATAATTATTTTCTCCTTCCTCTCATTTTTCTCCTAGGGTGGGTGCAAGCGTACAGTTTTCATGTGAAGATAATTGTGCTGTAAGGTTCTAAAAGCATCACTTGTCAGAGCTACGCTGACAGATATGCTGGCTGCCTGGAGTGACCACAGGCCAATTTGCAGAGGTAGGTGTTATTCCTTGAATTTTTTTCCTGAAGTTTAAAAGTGTAATTTATAATTTCTGCTTCAAAATACAATGAAATTATATTCAAAACAAAGCAAGAAATGTATATCTCCTATATATGTGTGTGCATATAAGTGATTATGTATACCCAAACATCTTTCTG